>NC_079908.1:8284804-8342261 GCF_024868665.1 Triplophysa rosa
GCCTAGACTATCTGCACTTACATGAAGAAAGAACTACAAACAAGTCTGGGGAAACGTTACAGAGTATTTCAACGCATAGTGTGCACACAGAAGTGACATGAGACCAGAGGTGGACAGTACTGAAAGTCGCGGTACAAAGGTGCTCAAGCGTGGAACAGATCGTGCAGTGTCGTCGCTAAACAGAATTATCTACTACGTCATTATGCGCATGCGCGGACGGATCGTGTACCGACAGTTCACTCATTTTCATTCGCTTCTTCCCCATATAGTGGACCATTTAGCGTTCGCTATATAGGGAATAGTGAATGAGTGAACAAGTGAGCGAATTCACACGCAGCTAAAATCTTATCAGGAACACAAGAAGCCTAGTGAGCTTTGAGGAGATAGTACAATATAGTGTTATGTTTTCAGTTCAGATTTATTATTCATAATAATCGTGGTGGCATGTTATAAATTGTTTCTATCTTTAAATGTTTGTTTATATTTTAAGAAGTCTCTCTTCTGCTTTTCTTTAACCTGTTTTATGGTAGGTGTGTGTATATACACAATGAAAGTGTTGTTTGCAAGAGGCAGACTAAATTAATAAAACATTCGAAAGACCTTCAATTGTGTCACCTTATACATTTGTTTTGTTGTAGCGTTTTAAAAACATAAATGTCATTTGAATGTATTGATACTATTTTATGAGGGCACTCACTAAATCCTTGGTGTTTTGAGTCAGACGTTATCACCCAAACGTGTTTTTTCGTCAATTTTAACAATCATAGGTAGTTTAGATGGTTAGAGTACGGTTAGGGTGTGGGTTAGGGTAATGGTTTCTTAAGACTTGAAACACCAAAGATTTAGTCAAAACCAACAAGCCACGCCCACGGATCTGACTCGAAACACCAAGGATTAAGTGAGTGCCATTTTATGAGGTGTACTTTCTTCACTACTGACTTCCTTGTCAGGGAGCTGTCATTCAAAAATCGTCTAGCCAATCAGCGTAAAGCGGCCATAAGTCCCGCCCACACGTGAGTTTGTGCCAGAATGGTGATCAAAAACTTGAGAAGCGTAAACAAAAACTCTGAAAGCGCAAATGAAAAATCTAGCAGCGAATTCATAAACTATTATTTGCAAAAACGAAACTTAGAAAATTGTTAAGAAACAAATGAAGTTTATTTAAAAATCATGTCACATTTTTGCAATTGAGTTTATTGTTTTCATTATCAAAGTGTTTTTCTTCTTTCTCTTTCTCAAAAATTTTATATTTTTGTTTGTTTTTTGAAGTTTGCGTTCATTTTTATTGGCACAAAAAGAATTCCATATACAGCCATGGAAAAAATAAGAGACCACTCCAAAACCTTTCAAATTTTCTGTATGTGGGCAATTCCAGCTTTATGGACGTGACATTTTGCGTTATGGACCTGACATAAAAATGCTCAGAGAATGAATTTGTTGCGATTATATTGAACCATCTGTTTATATTTTACTGAACCCTTGTTGATAGAGTCTAAACATAAAAAAATGTCACTCTATGAAAAAAATGTATATTTAAAAAAAGGGAAATAAACATGCGTTATGGATGTGACAAAAAAAGGACGCGGTTTTTGGGAGACGATGAACTTTGTAGGATTTCTATAAAATAAAATGCACAATCCTGAAGCAATAATACCCAATGAATGGAGAAGGGATGCCTCTTTATAGAACATAAAATAGTTACTTTATATTCATTTTCATGTGTCCATTTATGAGGAATATGTAGCGTTATGGATGTGACAATCCTGAAAATGGCACTTACCTGACTATGAAAAATCATGCACTAAAAATAAAACAAATGCTTTACAAATTTGAAGAGAGATCTCACATGGTATTTCAACCACCAAATGTTAAAATCTGTGCTGTTACCATAGTAAAAACCGCTGGTAAAAACTTAATTTTTTCGTGGTAAGGTTGACATTTTCACGGAATTGCCCATGTACTAGGTAGGCCTATATGTTAAATTATATTTTATGTCTCATTCTGTGAACAAGTGACTACATTTTCCCCAATTTCCAAAGAAAATATTCTTTTTATTTAGCATTTTTGGCATTTCTTTGCTGAAAACTGAACCATAACAAACTGGTTAAAATGAAAATAAAAGATACAATGTTTCCAGATCTTGGATACTGTAATAAAATCAAGTTTATATTCATGTTTACACAAAACAATACCGAATGTTTTACATGCATTTTAGGATCAGTTAAAAACGTTCACGTGTCATTGAATTCTGTCAGTCTTTCACATTGCTGTTGGATGACTTTATGTCATTCCTGAGGTTTGTTTCAGTTGTAATTCTACAGGACTGGAATTACCACCATACATGCTGAATAAAGACAAAACTGGAGTTGTCTCTTAATTTTTTCCAAGGCTGTATATTTAAAAATATCACAATACAATTGAAAATCTCAGTCAGTAACATTTAACATGTACCATAAAACACATTTAATCTCTTACACTCTGTGGCTATTTTAAGGATTTCCGCCTGGATTTAGCCTACCCAAATTGAAAAGCTTCCCATACCCACATGCAGAGGTGTAAATACAAAAATTGGTATCATTTTACAGGAACCCTTGAAGTTACATAAAACACTGTTGAAAGTGATAAAAATGATTGTATATGTTGTCTGTGTTATAATAAACACATAAAAAACAGGCGCTCTTTGAGGTTTTTTTTACAACCTGCAGTTTGAAAGTATATAATTTAGGCTATGAGGGCTGCAGCTCCCTGAAAACAATTTTATTTATTTCCAGCACATATCAGCAAATTGAGGAAAAATTAAATTTGTCTCTATCATAATCCAATCAAGAGTTATTCTATTATTACTGAAGAGAAGAACAATCCCCTTTTTTATACAATTTCCACCTACCAAAATTTGAAGTACCCACATACAGTTGAATAAATGCAATATATTGATGTCATTTTACAGAAAACCCTTTGAAATGACATAAACAACTGCTGTAAGTGATGAAAATTATTATATACGTTGTCTGTCCTGTGATGAACCATCTAAATACAAGGAAAGTATTTTTTTGTTCTAAAACCTGTCTTTGAAAGTGAATAACTCAGGCCCTGTGCGCTCTGCCTCTACCCCTCCCTCTGCCCCGGCCAGAAGAATTGGGGGTTGGAGGTGCTTGATTGCGCAGAGGTGGTTGCTTGGAACCCACTCATCATCAGATGAACTCCGAATGTAATTTATGCAAATGTTTTATTTTATATAATATAAACTAGAACTAGAATACTCGACTGAATACCCGTGTACCGTTATTTTAGTTGTGACCATAACAAACAACTAAAAAGCCAGTGCGCAAGGCGCAGTGGCTATGCGCAACGGAGAACAAAGATCAGTCGTCTAGAAAGCGCAATAACGATAATAAACTAATACAAGTAATAGATTCCAAAAACATTTGGATTGGGTAAGTGTATAAACGTTACTTATCCAAATCAAGATCCTCTCCCTCGATGAAGTCCGCCTCTCGCACCGAATCGAAGCACGCGTCGCTCTCCGATTCAGTGTTACTCAATCGTTCCAACTCCTCTAGCACAGCCTCTACCCCAACCAAACCCTTCTTTAGGGGCTGTTTTACCTTTTTAGAAACCATTTTCTTACTAAATCCGAGCGAGTTAGCAGTGTTGCGTCTGAGCGCACGCATTTACTTTGGGTAGTATACGTCACCTCTAGTTCAGGGCGCATTATCTCAGCCTCTGATTGGCCGATCTGAGCGTCCGTCATATCTGCGTAAAGGTGAGGGTCTCTGCTTTCGGATGATATGCGTGTCATTTGGATCAATGGATGTTTTCATATTTTCCAGAATTTTTCAATATCATAACACTACTTTGTTGCGTTTTGCACATACAAGACAAAGCAAGGGATTATTCGTGCACACAATGACGCAAAACGGTGAAAATGGGCTCATTTTGTAGAAGAGAATCTAAGGTAAGAGATGATATAGCATTTGTGGCTATCTGCACTATATATATTACGCTATATTCCGCAGCTCACGGAGCAAATGTTCCATTTTTTCACTAGTGTGTTTTCAAAATGAGATTTCTTACCTCATGATTCATTCGAAGCCTGTTGGTTATGTGTTTATAATTCAATAAAAATAACGGTGGAAACTGATTCATGGGAATGATAGCTTTTATTTGATATATGATTTTCCCATGTTTGTCAAATTTGAGCGATATGAAAAATATGAATATTGGACAATGTACAAAAACGGGGGGGGGAGATAGTGCAAATAAAGTGTAAATAACTATCTTACAGTAAAATAAATGTCCAAATTGATTCATATCTGCTGAAAATAGAGAGTCTACGCTTTCAAACAATACCAAATATGGGTTTATTGGTCCACTTCAGACCTTTAAAAATGTAAATAATATCTCGATGATGTCACATCGGACCCGGTACCGGTTCCGCAGAGTTTAAGAGTAAACAGCTCAAGTTTACAAAATAAATACCTCATCCTAATCTTTCAATGTCTCAAAGTGTGTAAGTATTATTTTCTGCATTGACGATAAAGAGATGGAGCCAGCATATGTTACTGTACATTCATTTTCAAAAATCTGCAAAGGTTCAGCATGTCATTCATTCAAAATAGCCTACACACAGAACAAAAGGGACTGCAAAACCCTACATAAAAAGTGATCTAGTAGCAGACCAATGTGTTACTGTATGTAGTGGATGATGGTCAGGGTACAGTATTTTAGTTAAAGAAAACAAAAGCATGATAGGGTCAACACACCTATTACAACCCTTTTAGGCTAAAATTGCACTTACAGAAACATATAGTACATAATCATGAGCAATACTGTTCATGACAACATATGCTATGCATAAGTTTTTCCTGTTGGGGTGATGACAAGGCAACAGACGTAGAGTACATATAAACACCACAGTAAAGGCCATTGAACATTTGGCTTTCGCTTCTCATGCATGTGCATCTGTAAAGCAACTCGCTTCTTAATAACGTAAAGGTTATTTTTATGTTCAGGGTTTCTTTTTAACATCTCTTTGTTTTTTCTAAAAGAACATTTTCAACATTGTTTTTCTTTTGCCAAGTGGTCTGTGGAACTCACTAACATTTAGGTAATGTTTAAGAGAACTTGATGCATTTGGGTTGATGTATCCATATTAAATATAACTTAATTTAGTATTAATTTACAAAACAGTGAATGGAGATTACACCACCTGAACATAGTATTTTACACCGTGCATTATTGCCCTATTTACTGATTTAAATATGCAAAATTACAGACAGTAATAAATATGTATTATAAAAAATATTTAAATATTCTGAAACTTTCGAATAATTACATATACTGTATGAATATGTTTACAGGTCTTGTGTAAAGCAGCCAATGGAGAACCTTACATTCACAAACAGCATTCTGCTGGTGGAGGGACTGAAAGTTACACCTCAGTCTTCTTATCCTGTTTTTATCCTGCTACTGTTGACTTATGCATTTGCAACAATATCAAACATTGGACTTATATTTCTGATCTCAACAGAGAAAAGGCTACATGATCCTATGCACTTTCTCTTCTGTAATCTTCCACTGAATGATATATTAGGAACCACTGTCATTTTACCACGATTGCTAAAGGATATTTTTACAGAAACCTCTAAGCGTTATATCACGTATGTCGAGTGTGTTGTTCAAGCTTATTTTGTGCACATATTTGTAGCGGCCAGCCACTATGTACTGATTATAATGGCATTTGACAGATATGTGGCTATATGTAATCCACTGCGATACACGACTATAATGACAAATAAAATGGTGCTTAAACTGTCAGCATCTGCTTGGGGGTTGGCAATATTTTTAGTGTCTATAATGTTAGGCCTCACCATACGTCTGTCTCGCTGCAGATATCAAATTGAAAATCCTTTCTGTGACAATGCTTCACTGTTTAAACTGTCCTGTGAAAATGTGTCTGTCAATAATGTGTTTGGAATCATTTACACAGCAGTTGTACTCAGTCTTTCAGCGATGTGTATATTGATAACATATGTGAGAATTGCAACTGTGTGCATAACCAGCAAAAACAAAGCGATTAACAGTAAAGCCATAAAAACCTGTTGTACTCATTTAGCTGTTTATTTAATCATGTTCACATGTGGAGCCACTTTTATATTTCTTCATCGCTTTCCTGAATACTTGGAAAGCAGGAAACTAGCTAGTATCATGTTTCACATTGTACCACCAGGATTAAATCCTTTAGTGTATGGTTTACAAACCAAAGAAATAAGAGATAAGGTTGTAAAATTTTGGTGTAGAAAAAAAGGGAATTCATGATATTGTGTATTTTCCAAAAAAAAGTAATATGATTTCAACATTGTACAAAACCTGTTTTTATCACTGTAAAACCGGTTAAATCTAGCTGAAAACTAAATTTATGTCATTTTGTTTAAATTTCCATTTTGTTGCATTTATTTTTCTCTTTTATATAAAAAGGTCAGATGTCTTGACTTCAGCATATCTCTGTTCTTCTTAAGATTTCTTTAAGTACTGTATTTGACTACAACCTCCTGTGCACCAAATAATAATTGTCCAAGCAATATTATAGAGATTTACATAAAATATGCTGGGTTTTGTAAAGATTTATATAATGTAAAATAAGCCCATTTAAAGTGTATTCAAAGGCACTATGATTGTATATGTTATGTACAGTAAATTGTAAAAATGACTAAATAAGCCATTTAAAGCCATACATATACAGAAGGCCCAGATGGTGCAGTGAATTGTTTATGTGGTTTTATCCACATTCTACAAATGACCAATGCTAATTACTTGCTTATAAACATAATGTTTGCTTTTTCTCATTGGCATTTTTTTGTTGGTTCAGCTGTTATTTTCTCAGTTTGTCGGGAAGATGCACGTATATAAGCACCAACTGCATTCAGATTTAATACAAGAGATTTAAGACATGACACAAACTAATGGCAATGCACAACAAGAAGTTTTAGACTGTGGTGTATAAAGCATAAATTAATGTACTCTTGTACCTGACTAGCATGATATGTATGTACTTTAATGGATGCAGCTCCACTAATGTACAGTATACTTCAATACATCCTTTTAAAACCATATTTAAAGCTTCTTTTAAAACTTTTTAAAGAAAACAAATACATCATGGGGTCATAACACATACTGGAGCAGTATTAGGCTAAAATCGCACTTGCTACCAACAAAAACATAATCAAGAGTACTACTGTTCATGACAACATGCTATGCCTCTGTTTTCCCTGTTGGTGTGATGACAAGGTCACAGACATACATATAAACAACACAGTAAAGGTCAAGAGCTATAAACCTCTGCCTTTCACTTTACAATTTCATAAGTGCATCTGTGAAGCAACAAGCTTGTTAATTGATTAAAACTTTTTTTTGTTGTTTTCTTGTTTTCGGCTTTAATAAAAAAGTCTGTTTAAGGCATACAAAAGTTTGAGCAACATTGTTTTTCTTTGCGCCAACAGTGTGGAGTCTGAAATACTCACATCTTAGGTAATGTCCAGAGATGAAAAAGTCACACATTCTTTCCTTAAGTGCAAATACTCATATTTAAAAGTACTCTGGTAAAAGTTGAAGTACTGACTGAACTTGTTTACTCAAGTGAAAGTAAAGAAGTATGGGCTATAAAATGTACTTAATTAAAAAGTAGCCAATACTACTACCTGTTATAGAGTCACGCTCGTAACTGGACCTCACAACTGAACTACCATTATGTAGAACACAAGCATTAAAAAGACTGATGGAAAAAAGTATTTGCCACCATCCTAGACCCCTTGTCAATGGAAACAACTCAAAATTTTCATAAAATTATGATGTAAGATATAAGAACGTAAAGAATTCTGTCAATAATTTTTTTTGAGAATTTTCTCAATTTTAATAAGAACAAAACAGAAATTATATTTTTTGGACCATCTAATTTTTCTAGTCAAATTAAGCTAGGCAATATAACACTCTCTGCAAACCTGGGATTTGTTTTCGATGATGGTTTAAAATTTGAGAAGCAGATCAATTCTGTAGTAAAATCCAGCTTTTTTCAGCTACGTCTTTTAGCTAAAGTAAAACCTATTTTATCTTTTAATAACTTTGAAAGAATAATTCATGCATTTTTTAACATCTAGGTTAGACTATTGTAATTCACTATATTACAGGGTTAGCCAATCAGCTTTATCCCGGCTACAGATGGTACAAAATGCAGCGGCAAGACTTCTTACAGGTACTAAAAGCGAGACCATATTACTCCAATATTACACTCTTTGCACTGGTTGCCTGTAAGATATCGTGTTGATTTCAAAATTCTTCTCATAGCTTTTAAGTCGCTGAATGGCTTGGCCCCTCCTTACGTTTCGGATCTACTGACAGAATATTGCACATTTGTCTCTCTCAGTCATCTTATCAGAGAATGTTACGTGCTCCAAAATCAAAATTAAAAACTAGGGGTGACCGTGCCTTCTCAGAAGCTGCTCTCAGATTATGCTCCCTCATCCATATCTGTTTTTAAATCAAAGTTAAAAACCTTTTTGAACTGGCAATCAAGTATTTTATTGTATTTAACATGCTATAGCTGCTGGTGTCATTTGTGTCATGAATGCATGGAAAGAACCCAGGTGCAGGCAGGCGTGAAGGGGTAACAAAACAAGACTTTAATAAACAAACAAAAACCCACGATGGGCCGGAACTAGATAAACGGAAACAAAACCAGAACTCAAAACAAAACACTACCCATGAGAGGGCAAAAACTAAAAATCTAAAACAAGACAAGGTATAATCACACGGCAGGGGAAGCTAGGGGAACACGAAACACTCAAAGTCCAACAGGAACGCAGGTAAGAACAGAGACAGTACGTAGGCACACGAGCACAGGGTACAGGGTACAGGGTACAGGTGCAGGGTACACGTACATACACACAATCCACGAGCACAGGACAAAGAAACATGAGGGCATTTATAGGGAAGACAAACGAAGGATAACGACACAGGGCAGGTGAGGGTAATCAGACACGGCCGGGAAACAATACAGGAAACGAGAGGGGTGGGGCCAATGACGAGACACTGGAGAGAAAGCATATTATTGTCAAAAGGACAATAATATGTTTCTCTCCACACATAACCAAAGGCTTTGCCATGACTCTGCTACAGGACCAAGAAAAACATGACTAATTGAGGCAGAGCCATGACAATTTGTATATGTATACACATGTGTATATATATATATACTGTATATACATATACAGACATGCTCAAATTTGTTGTTACCCCTCCACAAAAACGAAGAATGCTCAATTTTCTCTGAAATAACTTGAAACTGACAAAAGTAACTGGCATTCACCATTGTTTATTCCATATTTAAGAGAAATCAGACTTTGCTTTTGATTTTTATTCAACATAATATTGTAAATAATAAAACAAATGAAAATGTCATGGACAAAAATGATAGGACCCCTAACCTAATATTTAGTTGCACAACCTTTAGAGGGAATCACTGCAAGCAAATGTTTTCTGTAGCTCTCAATTAGACTTCAGCACCTGTTAACAGGTAGTTTGGCCCACTCTTCCTGAGCAAACCAGCTGTCTCATGTTTGATGGGTGCCTTCTCCAGACTGCAAGTTTCAGCTCTTTCCATAGACGTTCGATAGGATTCAGATCAGTACTCATAGAAGGCCACTTCAGAATAGTCCAATGTTTTGTTCTTATCCATTCTTGGGTGATTTTAGCTGTGTGTTTTGGATCATTATCCTGTTGGAGGACCCATGACCTGCGACTGAGACAGAGCTTTCTGACATTGGGCAGTACGTTTCACTCCAGAATGTCTTGATAGTCTTGAGATTTCTTTGTGCCCTGCACAGATTCAAGGCATCCTGTGCCAGATGCAGCAAAGCAGCCCCAAAACATAACCGAGCCTCCTCCATGTTTCACTGTACGTATGGCGTTGATTTTTTCCGTCTGTGAACATAGAACTGATGTGACTTGCCATAAAGCTCTAGTTTTGACTCATCTATCCAAAGGACATTCTCCCAGAAGGATTGTGGTTTTTCAATACGAATTTTAGCAAATTCCAGTCTGGCTTTATGTTTTTTCTTTCAAAAGTGGACTCCTCCTGGGTCTTCTTTCATGGAGCCCACTTTTGCTCAAAAAGCGAAGGATGGTGCGATTAGAAACTGATGTACAGTACCTTCATCTTGGAGTTCAGCTTGTATCTCTTTGGCTGTTATCCTTGGTTCTTTTTCTACCATTGGCACTATCGACTGTTCAGTCTGGGTGTTGTAGCCTTTACCTTTACCTTGCTTGTCTATTATTTCCTTTCTGAGCTCCTCAGACAACTCTATCCTTTGCCTTTCTCTGGTCCATGTTCAGTGTGGTGCACACAATGATACCAAAAGGCACAGTGACTACTTTTCTCCATTTAAATAGGCTGAATGATTGATTACAAGATTGGATACATGTGTGATATTAATTAAAGAAACTAATTAGTTTGAAATATCACTATAATCCAATTATGTATTGTCTTTTCTAAGGGGTACCAACAAATGTGTCCAGGCCATTTTAGAATATCTTTGTAGAATAAGAAATAATTCATCTCTTTCCACAGCTTCTTTGTTTTATTCTATGACATACCAAAGGCATGCAAGTATACATGATACAATAGCTTATAATTTCATTACTCTTCAGGAGGAATGAAGCATTATTTCAATTAGCTGTAAGGGTACCAACAAATTTGAGCACGTCTGTATATACAGGTGCTGGTCATATAATTAGAATATCATCAAAAAGTTGATTTATTTCACTAATTCCATTCAAAAAGTGAAACTTGTATATTATGTTCATTCATTACACACAGACTGATATATTTCAAATGTTTATTTCTTTTAATTTTGATGATTATAACTGACAACT
Source organism: Triplophysa rosa (assembly GCF_024868665.1). NCBI lineage: Eukaryota > Metazoa > Chordata > Actinopteri > Cypriniformes > Nemacheilidae > Triplophysa > Triplophysa rosa. The sequence continues at coordinate 8,295,731 of NC_079908.1, forward strand.
AATGAAAATCCCTAATTCAGTATCTCAGAAAATTAGAATATTACTTAAGACCAATACAAAGAAAGGATTTTTAGAAATCTTGGCCAACTGAAAAGTATGAACATGAAAAGTATGAGCATGTACAGCACTCAATACTTAGTTGGGGCTCCTTTCGCCTGAATTACTGCAGCAATGCGGCGTGGCATGGAGTCGATCAGTCTGTGGCACTGCTCAGGTGTTATGAGAGCCGAGGTTGCTCTGATAGTGGCCTTCAGCTCTTCTGCATTGTTGGGTCTGGCATATCGCATCTTCCTCTTCACAATACCCCATAGATTTTCTATGGGGTTAAGGTCTGGCGAGTTTGCTGGCCAATTAAGAACAGGGATACCATGGTCCTTAAACCAGGTACTGGTAGCTTTGGCACTGTGTGCAGGTGCCAAGTCCTGTTGGAAAATGAAATCTGCATCTCCATAAAGTTTCTGCAGGAACCAAAAAATACCAGCTGTAATAGCCTGACTCTCTCGCTGGTAGGGGAACATGTTCTATGGCCCCTTTGTGCAGCAGAGCTTGCAATTCCTGTGCCAAAAGATGCACCCGTTCTGGTCCTACGGAAGTGGAGACCACACCGTTCAAATGCGGAGGACGAAACGCAAATTGAATCCTGTAGCCTTTGCCTACAGTCCTTTCTACCCATGGAGATAGACCTGGCAGTAGTCTCCATGCTGCCAGCTTCTCTGAAAGGGGGATTAATCTTGACACCTCGTCTTGTTGGGAGGATACCAGACATCTGACATCCTGAAACGTGGCAGGAAACGACCGAACACGTGGTATTTTGTTGGAGGCCGCTACTCCCAGAAACGCCAGTGGCGGTGGAGGTTGCAAAGCTGTCTTCTGAGGGTGCCAGGAAGGAGCCTCCAGTCTCTCTTGAAACTTTATGCACCCCTCCCCGGGGGAGCACACCCCCATGGACCCGGGTGCACAAATCTCAGGACCTCTTCTTAGAGGGGATGATGTGCCTGAGATCCAGCCTCCCCGAGGCAGCCTGAGGAGCACGGTGGGCCGCCCCCCTGCCTCTACGAGGGGGGACAGGACTCGCCACACTCTCCCTGAGGACCTCACACCTCAGGTAGACTGGGGCAACCCGGGCCTGGGTGCCAGATCGGGGCTGGAGAGCAGGTCGGGACTGGGTGGCTGGCACTCCCGACGTGTTTATAACAAATAATCAAACCAGAGGGAAAGATTGGCAAGAAATTCCTAAATGACTAAATGCATGCAGTAACTATAAAGTGTTCATATGTATTCATATATCCTATTTTAATACAAATAAATAGATATTAAATAATTGTCTTTGCTACAATTTACTCAAAAAGTAAGCGAGGGTTATTAAAATATCTTGTACAAAAATGTCAACCATCACTGGCAGCCTCTCTCTCCTCAGGCAGACAATATACAACACAAACAAGGCATCCCATTTCACCTTGACATGTTTGGAAACTGTAGGTCATTATAAATTATTTGGATTTAGATACTAGAGCTTTTTGGCCAGTATAATTGTTTGAAATTGTTCTGTTTCTAGCTGTTATCAATTTATTGGGGAATGTTTAAATTCAAACTTCATTGACATTATTTAAACATTTATATCAAATCGATATAATTTAACACAGATGCATGACAACAGACAGTATATTCATTTATTATTGTGGTCTATAATTTATTTATAATGTTGAATAAAGTGATATAATATTACATCATGACAGAGAATCAGTGGAAAATCATCACATTACTGTGGGTCAACTGGTTAACTGACCTCTAGTTAAGCAACAACTATGGCTTAGCCTGACAGTTAGCCTGCCCCAGACCAGGCTAGTTTCCCAGCATAAGTTGCCATAGTAACTGAGTTTGAACTATTTTAAGTTCACTTTATGAAACTGAATCGTCCGACAATAAATCTGATTTACCAAAATAAGCCTGGTTTATTTCGTAATCTTGCATGTGACTCAAAACATACCAATGAGATCGTAGGAAATAGGAATTCACACGAATGAGCCACCTTGTAAAATAGGTATGAATTCCCATTGCTTGACATTTATACATATGAAAGATCCCGCGTTTTAAAATACATTTGATTGAATATCGCCCTGGGTGACACGAAAAAAGGGGGAAATTCGTGTCAGTAATCACAAATTGAATAGATTACAGTTCGTGACAATGTCACGAATTCCATTGAGACTGTGTTGGAAAGTTACACCTCCGTTTTCTTATCCTGTTTTCATCCTTCTACTGTTGACTTATGCATTTGCAACAATATCAAACATTGGACTTATATATCTGATGTCAACAGAGAAAAGCATTTTGCAGCAGAAATCAACAGAAGCGCGTAAGTGTAATTGATTAATATTGTCTTATTGAGTTTAAACGTAGTGTGGTTGCTTTGTTTACTACCGCCGTGTCACGTGTCGATGTTGCGTTTGTTCTCGTGCTGGTTTCGCTTGTTATTGTGAGATTTTGAAGGCGTGTCCTGCTGAATTCAATTACATGATTAAAACAGGTATTTAAGTGCGATTAACCACTGCATGCAGCTCTCATCGCGTGAAGTTTAACAACAGATGCCTGGACAAGTATTGCTACAGAGGCGTACTTGGGAGCTGAAAAGCTACTCTTTGACTACTATGCCACTCGAGGAAAGACACACTGCAGAGAATATCGCATCCTGGATTGAAACAACAATTGAAAAGTTTTCAATACCTGTCAGTAAAATCCAGGCTGTTGTGCATGACAATGCAGCCAATGTGGTGGCAGCCCTCAAGCTGTTAGAAGAGAGGCACGGAATATCTTCAATTCGCTGTGCTGGCCACACTTTACAGCTAGTGGTAAATCATGCTCTGAAGAATCCCCAAATAACCAAAGCAATTGGAGCTGCAAAGTCCTTAGTGGAGCATTTTAAGAAAAGTGAGACTGCCAGCTCAAAACTCAAAACAAAACAAATGGGCCAACCCGAACACAAGCTAATTCAAGATGTTAGTGTAAGATGGAATAGCTCATACTATATGATCAACCGCCTGCTGGAGCAGAGGTTGCCCATCACAGCATGTCTGTCTGACCCAGAGGTGACACGCAGATCAAAGCATTTCCTTGACCTCAAAGCTGAACAATGGGGCATGCTGGAGGAGCTTGAGCGAGCTCTCAGGCCATTTGAGTGTGCAACTGTTTATATTAGTGGAGTATCATATGTGACCCTCTCTGCTATGCTTCCGCTCATTAAAGGACTAATGGAGTCTACACAGACCACCTTTGACAACACCCATGTGCAGGCATTTCAGGCTGCTGCAGCAGTAGAAATCTCAAAAAGGTGGGGGACTAAGAAGACCTACAAAGATGATGCTGCAAACACCAGCAAAATTGCGACTTCCCTGGATCCCAGATTTCGCAGACTGAAATTCTTTTCTTCAGATGAAAGCCTGAAAGTGCAGGTGAAAATTCAAGCCCTTGCACTTGAAGAAAAGCAAAGAGGGATAGAGAAGCAGCACATCAGACAGGTCCAAATCTTAACAGATGGGACAGAGAACAGGTCTGTGTCTTTACTGGACAGATTGCTTGGGTCAGACTCAGAAGACACTTCAAGCCAGAATGACAGTGAGGATGAAACAGATGACAGTCATTTGGTGAGAGAAGAGGTTCTCAGGTATTTTGGGGAACAGCCTTTGCCAAAATGTACAAATTGTTTGCAGTGGTGAAAATGAAATGGCGTAAGGTTTCCTCCTCTGACTTGTCTTGCAAAGTATTATTTATGTATACCTGCCACTTCAACACCTTCTGAACGTCTCTTCTCCTCAGCTGGAAACATTGTCTCCAAGAAAAGAGCCAGCCTAAGTCCAGAACATGTAGATCTTGTAGCGGTTTTAGCTAACGTTATTATATTGATGAGTGAAGCTCACCAAATATGATTCTCCACCAGATCTTTCAAGATCATATCCGTGAAATGAGTTATTTAAAACATCAATTTCAGTCAACGAATTAGTTTAGCTCGAAGGAAAATACGTATAATAATCGTGATCGAAAATACATATTTTACGGTCTCTGATTAGTAATATAAAGCATAACAATACTTGTATGCATTCGTCCAGCAAATTCCTCAATGATATTATATACTTTACATTATCTCATGGCCATAAGTAACGTGACTTTACCAAACAGGATTTAGAGCAAAGGTAGCGTAAATCGAAACACAGTAAAAGGGACTAAGTTTGTGAGCGTGAATACAGAAAACCCATCACAAATGAATTGTCTACGGGAGATGACTACGGGTTTAACCCTGGAGACATGAAACACCGGGTGAACTCGACCAAGAGTAGGAGGAAGCTTGAGCCGCACGGCATATGAACCTGGGCACCAGCTTACGAGAAGGCACCCGGAGAGGCAGGTTCGGGCCAAAACCTCTCTGGCCCTTGTCCAGGTCCGATGGCAACGCCGGACGAAGGCCAGAGCTGAGGGAACCGCGGCATCGAGTTCCTGAGAGGAAAATAGAGGAGGTTGATAACCAAGAGAACATTCAAATGGCGAAATACCTGTGGCTAAGTTGTGAGCATATTCCACCCAAGAGAATAGTGGGCTCCAGGAGCAAGGGTTGTGAGACGTCAGACAGCGGAGTCTCTTACCGAGTTCCTGGTTGGCTCGCTCACATTGCCCATTGGTCTGAGGGTGGAAACCTGGCGACAGACTCGCGGAGGCCCCGATCTGACGACTGTGAACTGTGGACCCCTATCGGACACGACGTCCACCGGAAGACCATGTAAGCGGAAGACGTGGTCCACCATCAGTTGAGCCAATTCCCGGGCAGAAGGGAGCTTAGGGAGAGGAATGAAATGGACCGCCTTGGAGAATCGGTCCACCACCGAGAGGATAACGGTGTGACCCCTAGACAAGGGAAGGCCAGTGACGAAGTCCAGAGCGATGTGAGACCAAGGGAGGGAGGGAATGGGCAGAGGGCGAAGCAGACCTGCGGGTGGGCGGTGGGCGGTCTTGCTTTGAGCACAGACCGGGCAAGCCAACACTAACTGTCTGACGTCCTCGGATGCCGACGGCCACCAAAACCGCTGGCGCACGGAGGCCAGGGTTCCCTTGACCCCTGGATGGCCGACCAACCTGGACGAATGGCCCCATTGGAGGACCTCCGAACGTAAGGGAGCGGGGACGAACAACCGACCCGCCGGACACCCTTCCGGCACTTGCACCTTGCGACCGGCCTCCTCCACTCGTCGTTCGATTCCCCAAGCCAGAAGCCCGACGACTCTCTCCTCAGGAAGGATGGAGTTGGAGGAACCCTCGTTGCTTGGATCCTCGAACAGACGAGAGAGGGCGTCAGGTTTGACGTTCTTAGACCCAGGCCGGTACGACAAGGTGAAGTTAAAGCGGCCAAAGAACAGTGCCCATCGAGCCTGCCGCGAGTTCAACCTTTTGGCCGAACAGACGTATTCGAGGTTCTTGTGGTCCGTCCAGACCAAAAAAGGCTGAGTCACCCCCTCCAACCAATGGCGCCACTCTCCCAAGGCTAAGCGCACCGCCAGCAGCTCTTTGTTACTGATATCGTAATTTCGTTCTGCAGGGTTGAGGCGATGGGAGAAGAAGGCACAGGGATGCACCTTCCCATCATGACTGGCGTGCTGGGATAAGACTGCGCATACCCCGACATCGGATGCATCGACCTCGACAATAAATTGGCGGTCCGGATCTGGAAAACAAAGCACAGGCGCAGAGACAAATCGGGACTTGAGTTTATCAAAGGCTACCTGAGCAAGGGGATTCCAGGAGAAGGGAACCTTGGTGGAGGTCAATGCGGTCAGCGGTGCGGCTACTTGGCCGAAACCCTGGATGAAACGCCTGTAGAAGTTGGCAAACCCCAGGAACCGCTGTAGGGCTTTACGAGAGTCGGGGACTGGCCATGTGGCGACAGCTTTGATCTTAGCATCGTCAGGTTCAATACCTCGTGGCGAAATCACGTGACCGAGGAACGAAATAGTATCGGAGTGGAACTCGCACTTCTCCGCTTTGACGAACAACTGATTCTCCAGAAGGCGCCGGAGGACCCCTCTGACGTGCTGGGTGTGTTCCTGGAGAGAGTGAGAAAAAATAAGGATGTCATCCAGGTACACTAAGATGAAACGATTAATCATGTCCCCCAACACATCGTTGACGAGGCCCTGGAAGACAGCAGGAGCATTGGTCAGGCCAAATGGAAGAACCAAATACTCATAGTGTCCCGAAGGGGTGTTAAATGCCTTCTTCCACTCGTCTCCCTCGTGGATCCGGACTAGGTGATAGGCGTTGCGGAGGTCTAGCTTAGTAAAGACCCGGGCTCCCTGTAAGAGTTCGAAAGCAGACGACATTAAAGGTAAGGGGTATTTATTCTTTACCGTGATGTCGTTCAACCTTCGATAGTCAATACAAGGGCGTAAGGAGCCGTCCTTCTTCTGCACGAAAAAGAAACCCGCACCCGCCGGCGAGGAGGAGGGACGAATGAGCCCGGCGTTTAATGATTCACGAATATACTTGTCCATGGCCTCTCTCTCAGGACTCGAAAGGGAAAACAACCGACCCTTGGGCAGAGAAGTGCTTGGGAGGAGGTCGATGGCGCATTTGTAAGGACGGTGAGGAGGCAGAGCCATAGCGCGAGACTTACTGAACACGGTCTGAAGATCACGGTATTCCTCCGGAACTCCGGTCAGATCGGCGGCCTCCACCTGAAACACAGGAGACACAGAAACAGGCGAGGGAGCAGGACCAAGACAAGACACATGACAAGCAGGAGACCAAGACAAAATAGCTGTGTTTACCCAATCAATGTGAGGATTATGTTGTGACAACCACGGATGCCCTAAAACGAGAGGCGTGGTGGGGGAATTGAGGATGTACAACCTAATCTTCTCACAATGATAACCCGACAAGAAAAAGCTTACGTGAGGAGTGGTGTGAGTGACGGTGGAGAGGGCAGCTCCCGTTAGCGTCACGGCGGAGATAGGCAGATGCAGAGGGACTGTGGGAATACCCCACTTCTGGGCGGTGGCTCTGTCCAGGAAATTACCCTCAGTCCTGAGTCTATGAGCGCCCGTCCGGTATGGGTCTGGACGCCGTAGGTGAGGCGAAACGGGAATGTGGTGCGTGGCAGTGGAGAGGTTTCAGAGATTACACCCACCCGGACTCTCCGCTCTATGGATGGGCGTCGGCTTTTGCCGGACAGTGTGCCACGAGATGACCTGTCTTGCCACAGTAAAAACAGAGCCCGTCCACAAGGCTTTGCTGCTTCTGAGCTAGGGGAAAGGTGTGAACGACCGATCTGCATGGGTTCGGGTTCAGGTGTCGCCTGGAGAACGGCATTGTTGCCCCGACCGGGCTCACGGCTGGGCTCGCGACGGCGCCAGTCCGGGGGAGAAATGTGGCGTCGGCGCCGGGCTTTGACGCGGCTCTCTACTCTGAGGCAGAGGTTGATGAGATCCTCTAGGTCCCGTGGCGAATCAAGAGAAGCGATCTCGTCCGCGATGCAGTGGTTAAGCCCGTCGAGGAACCGTGCGCGCAGCGCCCCCATATTCCAGTCACACGCGGCCGCCAAAGTCTTAAACCGGATGGCATAATCAGTGATACTGCCTCGTCCCTGTGTCACCCGGGAGAGTTGGGCCGCCGCCTCGTCGCCCCGGACCAATCGGTCGAACAGGCTAACCATCTCGGCGCAGAAATCCCGGAACGACCGACAGCATGGATCTTGGGCTTCCCAAACCGCGATACCCCACTGGCGAGCTCTCCCCGTAAGCAGAGTCAAGACGAACGCGATGCGGGTCTCCTCCGTGGCATACCGTCGTGGCTGGAGAGCGAAGACCAGAGCACACTGGGACAGAAATGCTCGGCAAGAGTTGGGATCCCCGTCGTAAAGCGGCGGGCTGTTAGCGTGTGGTTCGGGATCTGCCGAGGCACCATGAGGCGATGAAAGTTGCGGTTCTCCGGCGTGAGCCGATCCCCGGAGGAGCTCCGCCATTTGATGTTGAAGCGCCGCCACCTGCCCCTGCAAGGCATCGACCTCCTGGGCAGCGGCGGACAGACGGGATGCCTGTTGTCCCAGCAGAACACCCTGTTGCTGGAGAGCCGCCCGTAGTGGATCCGATCCCGCTGGGCCGTGTAGCTGGTCTGACCGTTCTGTCATGGCAGAAACACAAAAACGGCCCAGATGCGGTAAAGACAGAAATTTATTGATCACAGTCAAAAACACAGTGGTGACCCAACCGCGAGCCTTCCAGCTCGCGGTGGTGAGGGGTGAGAATCCCTGGAGTAGCAGAGCACTGCTGCGAGGACGGGAGCTAGGAACCCGGCGAAGAGATGGAATCTTTCGTGCTGGGGTATCTCACTCAGTCGTTCAACGTGGGTGAAGCTCTCCGATCCTCCAGAGAAAAGCTGGCCACCAACAGCGGATGACAGGTGAAACGCCCACGGGAACTGCCAGGAGCGAGAGAGGAAATGAGGTAACAGGCGAATGATGATATTAACAATACAAGACCAGACAGGGACTAAGACAAGGCTATACGAGACAAACAATTTCGTCAGACGTGCCGCAGCAACATCTGGGTCAGTCTGCACAGGCTAACAAAAGCAACGGTCAGACAAAGAACAAGAGACACTAGGGAAAGATAAAGGGAAGAAATAATGAGAGGAAATAGTGTTAGGTGCGGGGCAATTACGGGAACAAGGAGGCTAATCACAGTAAGTAAATGCAGGTGTGTGTGTGTGTAGTGGAAAATCACCAGTGCATGAGAGTCTACAGACACAGGGAGGAGGGAACAGTGACGCAGACACCGAGCACGTGGTCCGCCCACAGCTAGCGGTGCCACGTGCTCGACACACACCAAAACAAACTCCGTGCCAGGAAAAACACACCGAACACAACCGGACCGTAACATGAATATACAGTATATGGTTGTTTAATAAACTCTACTCTACATGATAAAAAACAATGACGATCGCATAAAACAAACAAATACATGAACACAAATGCACTAGGAAGCGCTGAGAGAGAAAGAGAGAGAGAGAGAGAGAGAGAGGGCATGGCAGCGATTTCTGAAAACCAATAAAAATCATCTTTAACAAAGAGGCACAGACTTAACGCAGCTATTCTATAAATAGAAATGGATACTTGCAAGCTCTGTGCTGGACCGATATCCGTATGTACGTGTAGAGATGGAATTGTTCAAAAGGTTTCAGAAGGCAGTCCTGCCGAAAGTTGCGGGTCTCGTGGTCGGCCGCATGGCTTAACCATGTGGCAGTAGAAGTCCATTGTTCCATCTTTTCCCCCAGTGGGGGAAAAGGGCAGTCTCCGAAGAGATGCCACGAAACACGTTTTGGAGGCAGGTATAACAGAAGAGAAGAAAGGAAGAGAGACTTTTCAGAACAGGCTCGATATTTAACTTCATGAGAGGGCATGCCCACCTGAGTTTGAATCGACCAATCAGAGTTGAGCAGGGAAGAGGTTCTTTGTCCAATCAACAGCTAATTTGCATCTTTATGACCTCCTGGCAACTTTACAAAATACCATTCCAAATTATTACATAATGAAAAGAGAATGTTCTATGGTCACACAATGTATATAAACAAGGAGGAATTGTAAAGACAAACATTTATATATCAAATATGCTAAGGTTTGAAGTACATCACGACATGATTCATTCGGCGGTACGAATACAAACAAAGCCTGAATTAACTTGCCTATTTAACAATTACAGATTATTTAAAAATGGCAAGAGCGACAACATATAACCTAGATATTTAGATATATTTATAGAAAACAGTTGAATCACACAAGTTCCTATTTGTCAGAGAAGTTTCTCTGGTTAGCCTCATATGTTAAGTTTCAGATGAGACAGAGAGACTTCTCCCCTCTGCTTTGAAGCTTAGGGGTCGTAAAATATCCCACAGAGAAACAAAAGGTGGTTGATGGCTCTTTCGGTGAGAGCACCAACTCAAGTCCAGACCCCTGGAGCTAGTTTTTGACTCTGGTCTTTTGAGGTTGATATCAAGAAACCAGTAGACAGGGGGTCGGAGGGGGTTGATGGCTCTTCTTTCAATGACTCCGACCATTTGGCTTATGCTAAATTCTCTACAATCTGTTGACATTCTTACAAGACAATATTGAACTTTGATTTGAATGATTTGGGCTATGACATGGACACTTGCTTCTTGCACTCTCATTAATATATTATGCACTTTACTTTTGCTTTAAAAAGGATTCATTTGGAGTTTCACTACTTAAGTCCTCTGGTTAGGTTTTTTATGAGATGTCTGTTTAATTATATGTTTAATAGTTGATTCCAGTGCTTTAAACATTGCATTGTTTAATGTGAAAACCCAACTGTTGGGGTTTAATTTATATGCACTCCCTGCTGTAATGAACAGAACAGAAGTCCAGAACTTGAGGATGGATACGTTAACATTCAGAACATTCTGACTTTTCTTAAGGGCTTGTTTACATTTGTACTTTTTGTAGCAGCAAAGTTGCAAGTTAAATTAAAAAAAATTCTTAAGGAAAATTGTTGTTGTTTTTTTTTTGCAGAAAATTAACCATTTAGAATAACCGATTAATCGATAAATTAGTCGTTAGATTAGTCGATTTAAAATTAGTCGCTAGTGGCAAGCGAGGCAGACCCAAGTAAACGCCAATAGCACAACAGGTACGTCTGGGGTTGTTTTAAGGTAAATAACACACTCGTGTAAGGACCTTTGTTCACAAACCAAACAATGACACCAAATGAAAACCAAAATAGAAAGAGTTATTTGTATAAGAGAAATCACTGGTGGATGCAAGCTTCTGTTTGTAAAAGAAAGTGAACGTCACAAGTGCACAAGTATTCCTGATGGGACAGTGACAAGGTCATATATAGATACACATATAAAGGACACATTAAAAGACAAGGGCCAACAAACTTCAGAGAAGAGCACATCCTATTGATTAACTAAAGCAGTACAAGGAGGATCTTAAAGTGAGGCAAGATGCAGCTTTAAGAAAAAAACTGTATACTGATGATACAGTGCTTTTATATACTGTATGTCATGTTTAAAGAAGTCTGATTTTGTGGATTTTAAAATGCAAGCAATGTATAGTATAGTACTACTTTTGATACTCATTGAAATCAGGAACAAAACAAGGACAGAGAACGATGGTTTTATTATATTATGTATAATTCACTATTATGTCATATTTACCATACAATGTTTGCATTACATATATAACCGCATAATGCATATTGTAAAGAAAGTAACATGTCTGGCTTTTACTTTGTTTGCAGGTTTTTTGTAAAGCAGCTGATGGACAACCTGACATTCAGACATAGCATTCTCTTAGTGGAGGGACTGAAACTCACACGTCAATCCTCTTATCCTGTTTTCATTGTGATTTTAGTGGCTTACGTCTTTGCAACAATATCAAATATTGCACTTATAATTTTGATCTCAACAGAGAAGAAGCTACATAAACCTATGCACCTTCTGTATTGTAATCTTCCCGTGAATGATGTATTAGGTACCACTGTCATTTTACCACGATTACTGCAGGATATTTTAAAGGATGAATCAGAGCGTTATATCACATATGTCGAGTGTGTTATTCAAGCTTATTTTGTGCACATATTTGTTGCCACATGCCATTATGTACTGATGATCATGGCTTTTGACAGATATGTGGCTATATGTAATCCATTACGATACACGACTATAATGACCAACAAAATGGTGCTTAAACTATCAGCATCAGCTTGGGGGGTGGCAATAGTTGTGGTGTCTATTATGTTAGGCCTCACCATACGTCTGTCTCACTGCAGATATAAAATTGAAAATCCTTTCTGTGACAATGCATCACTGTTTAAACTGTCCTGTGAAAATGTTGCCATTAATAATGTGTTTGGAGTTATTTATACTGTGATTATAGCATGTGTGTCAATATTGTATATATTTCTTACATATATCAAGATTGCCACTGTGTGCATAAAAAGCAAAAACAAAGCACTCAACAGCAAAGCCATCAAAACCTGTAGTACTCATTTAGCTGTTTATTTAATCATGTACACATGTGGAGCCACTTTTATATTTCTCCATCGTTTTCCTGAATACCTGGACAGCAGGAAACTAGCTAGTATCATGTTGCACATTGTACCACCAGGATTAAATCCTTTAGTGTATGGTTTACAAACCAAAGAAATTAAACAAAAGATTGTTAAAATTTGGGGTAGAACAAATGTAAACTCTTGATTTTTTAAAATAACAGTTCATACTCTAAAGAGTTATAAAATGGCAATGATATATTATAATGAATTATCAAAATAAAATATGTGATACAATTAAGGCCAAAATATTGGCAGTCTTTTTTTAAAACATGTTGGGGAGATTTCCCGGACTGGGCTTAAGCCTTAATTTAAATTTGACAGGAGTCTTGACTGAAAACAACTTGCACTGACATATATTAAAATATATCAGTGGGATTGTTTTGTATCAAGACCCTGGTCTGGGAAACCACCCCGTTGAAATTCATTTTAATAGAAATAAGTGGATAATAAACCGATTTGTTTTAGCAAACCACAAACACTAAGGGCCATACTTGCTGACAGCTTGCGGCAGAGCAAACACATCTTTTGGCGAAAAATAAACTACTGTCGGTATTTAAAGACACGCAGTGAAAATTAGTGACTTAAATTGTGACTGACCTTATTGCATATACATTTTTAGGAGATTCCTCTTCAGAAGCAAACTTTATGGGAGGAGAGTATTTAAATGAGACACACAACACCATTTACTAAGGTTTGTGCTCGTCTTTGTACTGGTGTTTGCAGCTTAATTTAACACCCAAAAAAACATGTCTTAAACCCTGCACTAATTTGCACTGCACTTGGTAGATTGCGTTGGTCATCATGGGAATAAAATATCGCGCCTGTGTTTTTTAATGTACACCTTGTTAGTAAATCACCCACAGAAATTTTCACTCCCATTGGCGCTTTTTTGAAATTGTGCTATTCTGCCCTGTTTAGCAAATGTGGCCCTAATTTGTTAATTAACCCAAGAAAGGTGATTACATGAAGGGATATGTTCACGTCTCCATGTGTACATATGAGACTCCTCCAAAAAAATACCCTGTACGCTGTTTGTGGGCTATCCTGATTTTGCCAAGTAAGAGATGTTGTTGGATTGTTTTCATCATAGGGTTATCATCATTCTACACGCTTGTTATTTACCTATCATTTCACTAAAATTTTATGGATAAGTTATGGCTAGGGTTTGGGGCAGGTATGCCACACACGTCCTAAAAAGTGAAGCCAAAGCAATTAAATCGCTCCCTGTTGGCTGACTGAGTATGATAAACCCCGCCCTCTCCTTGTAAATGAAAAGGAATCAGGTCAAACTAAAAAAAATCTGATTGCATGTCAAATATATTTTTGCCAAACATGGTTTCTATCTTTTAGCTCTTATCACGCTAATGTAGGTTCAAGTAATTGTTTTTCTAGTAAGTTTGATTTTAGTTATGTTATAAAAGGGGTGTGTGTGGTAACATGATTTCTTTGTTTACAATCAGCTTGTTAAGCCTGACCTCATGCACCATCACCATATATGGAAGGTCATATACTTTTTCTGGGTCCAAACGCTCAATAAGATGCTATAGGCAAAGAATAAAAAATGCTAATATACGCTCATGGCAAGCTATAAAACTATCAGAAAACTGCGATCAAACTGCTTTATTCAAATATTGATGTCAGAGATTCCGTGAGCCTGGTGACTGTAGTGAGTTAAAGGGGTCATATGGCACGTTTTTCTGTGTCTTTGGTGTGTTATAAGTTGCCCATGCGTGTATTAGACATGTAAAATTGCAAAAATAAAGTGTCGGGAAAAAAGATGCATTCTATCTAAAAGCGAATGCTCACTCACACTTGTAACCACACCCCCACAAATCTACGTCAGTTCGTGGTATGATTTGACTAAGACCGCCCAAATGTATACGCAAGTAAGGTGGGTGTATCTGTCAGTACAATTGCGTTGGAACCTGATGTTCCAAATATGGTAAGAGGCGTTACATTTCTGTGACACGCTTACAGTATTCGACCAATCACTATACACTGGTTATCTGGCCAATCGTAGCACACCTCGCTTTTCAGAGCGATGAGCTTTGTAAAAAATCAGCGCGTTTCAGAGAGGCGGTGCAAAGATGCACGGTATGTGGAAAATACAGCGCTTTTTTAACCTTAAATCATGTATACACATTGCATCACATCTAAAACAAACGATAATATTCATTTTAGCCGTGTCATATGACCTCTTTAATACACGTTTCGCTTGAATATGCAATATGAGTAAACAGTGCTCATAAACAGCTGTTTAAGGTGTAGCCCCGCATGAAATTAATAGATGCTTGGACCCGAAAAATGTATTCCTTACGTCACCACTTAACAACCGAATACTGCGCAGACTCTGGCTCCAAATGACGTAATCAGTACAATATGTCAGCGGCCTTATCTCATTTGGCGTAATTTTTCAACAATGCAAGTGAATAGGGACATGTCGTCCATTTTTGTATGGTCTATGGTTTGGGGTGTGTTTAGGCTTTTTCTACCAAAATGAAACGTATGTTGCCCCCAAGAACATCTCTCACTTAAAAAAATCAGTTTGGGCTTGTTTGTACAAGCAGCTTTTTACGGCCTGTAGTTAAGGATAGTTTAAGGATGAGCGCCCTCTAGTTGTCAGCAGCTCATCATGACTTATGGTTACATGCATTGATGTGTAGAGGATTCCACTTCTCTAGATTCTGCTTCAGATCAAGACGCATTTAATTCTTTGCATTTGTAAAAGTAGAAATGGTTTCATAAATTTGTATGGTTTAAAGATATTTTGGAGACCCTAAGCCCACCCTTAATCTAACCACTTCTCAACCATACAAAACACATGTGTAAAAATACAATCACGTGTATTTATTGCTTAAATTGACCAAAAAACATTGTTAACTGAAGCCATAAGTTAACTTTATACATAACTGCACACACTTAAATGAGTAAATTAGCCTGACACAATCAGTCATGAGACACACAAGAGCCAGTGCTATTTCACAATGAAATCTGGCATATTGCTTCTTTTGGCAGCAGTTTTGAATGTTTATGTTCACTGGATCTCAGATTAATGCTAAAGGTGATTGCTTTTGCGTCTTTTTCTCATACAGATTTGACCTCTGCACATTTTATATGTATATTTGTACATTTTGAAAAAATTATGACTGTTTTGTATGCTGTTTGTCTGTGTTTTATGTTATAAAATGCCCAAATAGTGTAATGTGAATACCATGAATCCTGGCAATCCTGAAAATCATACCCCAATAAATGCCATCTTTGCAAAATTATACCCCAATATATAATTTCATGATGACCGTAGGCGAAAGTTTCACCTGCTGCTTGTAGAGGCAATAATTTTGTAAACGCTCCTATGGGTCATATTTGGGGAAAGGGACAAATGACCAATATGGTCGTATAGGTTGTTGGTACATGCAGTAGTTAAACGTATACTGTAATGCTGATAGATCATAGTGGCTGTGATCATGGCAACAGGTGAAATCAAGGTTATCACCCCTAGGGTGATGACAGCATCATAGAAACACATTTGAAGCACATATTAAAAAGTGAGGGCCAGTAAACATTTTCTCAGAGAAATGGAATTTATGTAACACTCAATACTGACTTGGCTGTGAATTTATCAGGCGACTATTTGAAGCAATACATTAACCACTGTACCTGTAAGTGACAGGACATTTCTGGTGTAAGTATGTGTGTTGTTTTATTAGACCTGCAACTAATACCAGGATATTATAGAATTGACCATGTACTGCATTTCAGTTTTTTACAAACATTTGTCAACTTTTACAGGCATATAGGTTTGGGGAAAAACAGTGAATGGACAACCTGACATTGAAGAACAACATCCTCCTAGTGGAAGGACTAAAAGTCACACCCCAGTCTTCCTTCCCCGTTTTCATCCTTCTTCTGATAGTTTATGTATTTATAATAATATCTAATACTGCCCTTGTAATTTTGATCTCAACAGAGAAAAGTATGCATGACCCTATGCACTTTTTGTTCTGTAACCTGCCCGTGAATGATATATTAGGAACCACTGTCATTTTACCACGATTACTGCAGGATATTTTAACAGATGAATCAGAGCGTTATATCACATATGTGGACTGTGTTGTTCAAGCTTATTTTGTGCACATATTTGTAGCGGCAAGCCACTATGTGCTGATTATAATGGCTTTTGACAGATACGTGGCTATATGTAATCCATTACGATATTCCGCTATAATGACCAACAAAATGGTGCTTAAACTATCAGCATTTGCCTGGGGGATGGCAGTATTTTTAGTGACTATTATGTTAAGCCTTACGATACGTCTGTCTCGCTGCAGATATAAAATTGAAAATCCTTTCTGTGACAATGCATCACTGTTTAAACTGTCCTGTGAGGAGGGTGTGGCTGTTAACAATGTGTTTGGACTCACTTACACAGTAGTTTTATTTACTTTCTCAATTCTGTCTGTGCTTATAACATATGTCAAGATTGCTACTGTATGCATAAAAAGCAAAAGCAAAGCCCTCAACAGCAAAGCCATGAAAACGTGCAGTAGTCATATAGCAGTTTATTTAATCATGCTTGTGTCTGGATCCACTTTTATTTTCCTCCACCGGTTTCCTCTCTACACTGAGAGCAGGAAACTAGCTAGTATCATGTTTCACATTGTACCACCAGGATTAAATCCTTTAGTGTATGGTTTACAAACCAAAGAGATACGACAGAAGTTTGTGAGATTTTGGTGCAGAAAAAAAGGGAATTAGTGGTCAATTCAAAATTTTATTTTATTTTCATCTGTCTGTAATTTGTGCTCTAAGAAAGCAAGAAAGCAGTGGTCATGATCATATTGATGATGCTTTAGAAATGTTTTTAGTAACTGCTTTGTAATACTTACTGTATTATCTGCTTCTATGGGGCACTTATGTAAACTAGGGTCCTCACATAAGAAATGTGTATATTTTTACTGTACTAAAGATTGTTCTTATAGATCGGTTTGCAAGACATAAAAAAGACTACAAATATCATGGTTCAACTATAGTTTATGTAGTTGATTTGGTTACTATGGGCACTTTTACTTTTTTACACCATTATCTATGGCATTTGTGCTCAAAATGATTTTATAAAACGGTCAGTTCTGGTCCTTGATTCTGATTGGCTGAGCCGAGTTCCAAGCCGTTATAAAATACCCCGATTTATAACAGCTGACTGCATTACATAGCCTAAACATCACTTTATTTAGTTTATTTTATGAAACCTTGCTATGCATATGGAATAACCGTTTTAATTTAACGCACTTAGCTGTTATAAAATGTACTGTAACCCACTGCTTCTTGAGGCTTATTGCTTTAATAACCTTAAATAGGCTGTGGAAATTAATTTGCTTTGCTTTTGATCTTTTATTTAAAACAAAAATCTAACCTTTCGTTAGAGAATATGAATTTAATATGGGGTAATCTCATTATGAAATAAATGTTTTTCTCTAATACACATTGCTCCTAATTACTCATACATTTTTATTCAATACTTTTTGCAACCTTCTTCTTTGCCAAAGTCCTGCACCTATAATGCCTATAATGAGTTTGGAGAACACACTCAGAGTTCAGGTCAGGGAACTTGGATGGCCATGGCAGAAGCTACATTTGACTATAGACTGTTTCATTGGACACGTGCACCTGGACTGCAGTAAACATCCGGTCTGTGTTTGTCGGTCAGGCTAGTCTCTAATAATATATCTATTTACATTTACATTTATGCTTTTGGCAAACGCTTTTATCCAAAGCGACTTACATTGCAATGTACTATACATTTGTTTCTGACTATGTGCAATCACCTGGAACTGAACCCATGACCTTGGCGTTGCTAGTGCCATGCTTTAACCACTGAGCCACAGGAAAGCTGTGGCTGTTTATAAGTTTATTTAATTTAATTTAATTTAATTTTAATATGAATTTCTATTATTTTATTGTATAATAATTGTATAAAATAAACAATTTGTTGAATTTTACTGTATGTTAATTTTATTAAATAAACAATTTGTTGAATGGCTAAACACTCAACACTTTGGCACAGGGATAAAAGTGTACCCCACGTGTAAAGTCTTTAATGTTTTGGGCCTAATTTTCAGCTGGAGATCCTGGATATCTTGTTCAGATAGATGGCATATTGAATTCTAGCAAATATCACCAGATAAAAAACCTAAACCTGATTGTCCCTGCTAGAAGTCATACAATGGGCCATAAGGTTGGACCTTTCAAAAAGACGATGAGCACAAGACTAAGCTTCTGCCATGGTCATCCCAGTTCCCTGACCTGAACCCTATAGAAAACTAGATAGGTACATTTTCTGAAGAAAATGTGAGTGATGTTTTGTGGCAAACCGCGGAACTGAGCACTAGAGTGATAACACATTAAGTCTAACCTCTGAGTGAAACAACCAATCTCCATGTCTCTACGATGTTCTGATGCAGAGATATACATATTGCTAAACTGTTGCTAGGCTAATATGTTTGGTTGCTATGGGCGTGGCTTGGCATCTGCACTTGATAATACTCTAACCTATGAGTGAAACAAACCATTGATTGGTTGCCTGAGTAAAACGAGCCCACCCCCTTGTCTCTATGACACTGTGTTGCAAAGATATCCACCTGAACCTTTTATAATGGGAGTCTATGGGATCGGTTGCTAGGTTGCTGTAAATAGTTGCTATGGGCGTGGCTTAATAGCTTCAAGATGATCCTGGGAAACTGATTGGTTGTGTGAGTCAAATGAGCCCACCCCTTGTCTCTACGACACTGTGTTGCAAAGATATCCACATGGACTTTTTATAATGGGAGTCTATGGGATCAGTTGCTAGGTTGCTGTAAATGGTTGCTATGGGCGTGGCTTAATAACTTCATAATGATCATGTCACACTGATTGGTAGTCTGAGTAAAATGAGCCCACCGCTTGTCTCTAAGTGGTTGTACTGCTAAGATATTCAACACGGGACGTTTTATGCCTTATATGGGCATGCTTCCTGTGATTGGGAAATTTTGGGAGGCTCTTACACCCCAGGGGTACAACTTACACCCCATTGTGAGTGATGTTCTTACAGAGCCTGATAGCCTCTTCAAATCGTGTATTATTTTCATGTTTCTACGATATCCTCACTCGAAACTACGACCCGTCAAAGTTGGGCGCAATGTTAAGTCGGTTTTTCATTCGCCCCCCATCGCACCCCCTCCACCCGATCGCTTCCAAAAGTCATCACACACCATTCCTCAATGGGCCGCTCGATTTGATGTAGTCATTCATGGGTCCAAAGCGAAAAAATAACGCGTGAATATATATGTATCTAGGTTTTGAATGGGAGTCTCTTGTCAGATGTTCTCCAAACTCATTAGGCATTATAGGTAAAGACTGTTATCTTAGCAAAAAAGAAGGTTGCAAAAATGATTGAATAAAAGGTTATGATTAATTATGAGAGATGTGTATTGGAGAACAATGTTTATTTCATAATGACATTTTCGCCCCATATAATGTTCTTATTCTCCAATGAAAGGTTAGATTTTGGTAAAATTTTAATAGAAGGGATTAATAATGCAGACTTACTTTCACAGCCTTCCTTGTTTATATTTATAGGGTATGAATAATGTTACATACAACATAGGGCTTAACACTTTAAATGTAATATTTGTATTAATATTACATTTATAAATAGTTAAATTACTACAAATATTTATTTTTATAAATATACATACAGTAATTTGGTAACATAAATAAAAAAATATGTTTGTTCCAGCCCTGTTAAGCCTTTCGGCTTTTGGCACTGTTTTGCGTTAATGTTTGGTTATTAAAGACATTTTTGGTTCAAACATGCTGTTTGCACTTGAGCCTGGGAACATCTGGCAATACAACTAAAAGATTAAATAAAAAATCAACATCAACAAACAACTATTTACTGAAAACTGAGCAGGACAAACAAAACAAAACAAATATTTCAAACAACAGTTTTACAGTACATTGGTGTCACATGACAATTTTATTGCATTGTTCTTAAAGCGGCCAATTTTCAAACTTTAGTTAGTATGTAATGTTGCTGTTAGAGCATAAACAATATCTGCAAAGTGATAAAGCTCAAAGTTCAATGCCAAGCGAGATATTGTCTTTAACAGAATTCGCTTTTCAAGGACTACATGGAACAGCTGGAATCAGAATACAGCCCTTTACTTTCCGGGTAAATGATGTCACTATTCCGAGTTATTGAAAAACCTCCGCCCAAGGGAATACGCCAAAAAAGGGGCGAGGCCTTCCTTAGAGAAGAGGAAGAGCTGCTGGAGTAGTGTTTGGTTATCAGAGATTGTAAACATTTGACTGAGCTGGTAATAAGAATTCAGCTACACACATTCTAAGATAACCAACAGTCAAATAACAGCTTCCATGACTAGGGCTGTCATGATTATGAAATTTGACTGACGATTAATTGTCTAATAAATCATTGCGATTATGCCGATTAATTGTCTGTTTTAGGGCTTTGCCGATTATGATGATTAATTGTCTGTTTTTGAGCTTTGACATTTAATTCTCATACATTTTTGATTCAGCGATTGAAACGACCATATTGTTCTGAATACAAGACTATGTTTTTTTTCTTGGAAAACATCGGAGAAAGTTGGGTCATCATATATTTAAGGTTTAGGCTTTTACCTGTCAATAATGCAACCGCCAAATACTTGTAAATTAAGTAAATTGATCAGGAGTGAATTGTAGCCACCATTGAAATGCTATCAGTCATAGAAAAGCTTCTAGTCTGTTTTTTTCTCACAATTTTGGTAGACTGGTCGGACAGTTGTCAGAGGTTTGCTTAAATAATATTAAATTGTACTGCAGGTAATTTGTATATGTTTTAGTTTTTTTTAAGTGATTGTGTTGTGGTGGTACATTTTACAAGTATCACCATGCTTTAGTAACAATATATACACTAAAATATGCAATATGCAGGTGCACTACAGCTCCCCCTAGTGTCTTCTATAGAGATGTGCAATAATTGCGATGATCTGAAACCATCACGATGAGGTCAAACAATCACGATGAGATGATTATTTAATCGTGACAGCCCTATCCATGACTTTAACATCGGCTGTGAAAGCTGTTCTGTGTAATATAATGATATTGTGTGTGTGTGCGCGCATACCTCAAAAACACTTCTATGAAACGTCCTTTGAAGTCCTGCTTGCAAATGTCTCCTAGTCAATCTGCTTGTTTTATTATCCAACATAGGTCCAATATAAAGTGGCAAAACTAACGCTTCTGTTATTAGTGTTAATTAATATAACCGGTCTGACTCAATCGGTCCGGTGTCATTTCCCTCACCATAGTAGGAAACAAAATTGCGATCTCTAACAAAGAATGACATTTGCACATGCACTAGCAGACCTCCATTACACTTCGATCGAGCCGCTTCTGTTTAAATGAGGAAGTGAAGTTGACGCCATTGTTACAGTTTATTGCTAAAAGCCAAAGCTTATGAATACATGTGCACTGAGAGGGGGACCGACCAATCACAACAGCCTGATAAGCGTAAGCTCGCTGATATGGTATGCTGGGGTGGTTCTAGGGGGGCACAGAGGGGGCCAGTGCCCCTGTGTCAGCACACTTGGCAACCCCACTGGCCCCCCTAAATCTGGAATCGTTTCTGGAATTTTTTACCACTACCGAGCAATTTCGGGTGCAATGCACAGTTTGTCCTGCGAGTGGCAGTAATGATGCTTGTGTGCCAAAAGGAAGATTACGCATGCAAGACGCAAACAATGTCGAGTCTGTGCACCTTCAGCAAGATTACGTCTACATCATACAGGTAATGGAAATATTTTGAAAAAATATAATGAAAATGCACATCATTACACATCATATTAAAATACTGACCTATATTTTCCGGTGTTGCGCATGTTAAATCTACATATAAAGCAGTCGTGACTCGTGCCTATACAAAGAATCAGCTGCTGCCAGAGAACGTGTAACACACTAAAGAAATTTTATTTGTTAATGAAATGAGATCAAATGCAACTTACATTTATTGAGGTGAATGTTTGATAAAATGCACTTTTGCCTTATAATTCAAATAAATGGTCTGTCATTCCCAAGGAATTAGCAGAGTTCAAGTAATCAATACAGTTTATTCTATACTGTCCTGTATATTACTTGTGGTGTATTTGAGAGTCGAGCTTTATCATTTACACATGTTCATAATTTTCCCATTTGCAGTTAAAATGAAGAGAAAAAATCCTAAGGACATAATGTCCTTTTTTAATAAGAAAACTAAAGATAATAGTCAGTCAAGGCTGGAGAAAGAAGATGCTTCTGAAAAAGAGTCAGAAATGCACAAAAACTTAGAGAATAAAGAAAGTCCAATAGAACAGAGGACCCATCAGCAAGGTGATTTAGTTGTGCAGAGAGACTTTTGTAACCCTGAAATTCCATGTGAAAAACATGAGTTTTTACATGAGTATTTAGTTAACATGGCATTCACATGAAAATGTGCCAAAACCACATATATCACATGTGAAAATTTTGAAATTCATGTTTTTTTTTCTTTGTGTAAAGGAAATACCTGATAATGTGACTCATGTTTAGATGACTGCTTAAGTTGATTTTTGGATATCTTGTTTGTGGGTAGTTTTTCATTTATGTATGTACATTTAAGATGCAGAAAGGTGCCTAAATGTTATTATTGTTGTCATTGTTATTTTGACTATATACAATGTGTTGTGAAATAAATGACCATGGAACATTAATTTGAGCTGAACTTGTTTTATTAGCTCATTAGTTTACTTCTAGAGAAAACAGTAATACATGACAGTGAAAAATGACTGAAAATTAACCATGACACATGTTAGTGTGCCCCCTGAAAGCATAAGTGGCCCCTGCCTGGCCCCCCCAGTTACAGTAGTCTAGGACCGCCACTGATGGTATGGGTGGGACATCATCAGACACACTCTCTAAGCGGGGAACCAATCACGACAGACCTGGTCAGCTTTACAAATCAGAGCGTTTCGGAAGGAGGGATTTTATATAGACTGGAAGAAATCCAGTAACAATATAATAAAAATATAAAGTGTTTTTTGAAACTAGAAACATGAACATCCATTGTTAAACACCCAAAAAACATAATCAAAGCTTCAAAAACAGCAAAAGAATGGCTCCTTTAATTGGATTTGTCTTGTCACGTCACCCCATCCAGTGTGGACAAAATGTAAAATTATAATGGGTTCTAATCAGCCCCCTAATAGCCACAAGGAGTTAAACCATTTGATGATTGCTTTAGATGCCGATGGTCTGCATGCACAGACACGGGATAGTCAAACGCACCTACAGTAACAGACAGACAGGTCTGACTCGGTTGAAAAACCAATCAAAACTTCTAATTAAGCTATGGGGTGGGTTACCCGTACTTTGACGCTCAGCCAGAGGTGCAATCGTCCGTTCATCATTACATATGGCCAACATTCACAGGAACAACATTCTTCAAATAAAGTAAGTCATGCTAGAGAAAATTTTAGATACTAGATACTAGTGCCCCAAACTCTGAATGTCAATCTGTTTACATTTGCCTGTTTATGCTGCACATCAATATCTTGTAGATTTGTGTTTTGCTTGAAATTATATAAGTAGGTCTATAAGTCAGTCTTTAGTTAGTTAGATCACAACATTCATCTTACCCGGTATCACGCCAAAGCGTGTGATAGACACGCCGGTCCACCTCAGGATGTGTGTCAGTGTCACGCTTTGCCTCTTTCAGGCGTGAAAAAGACAAGCTCGGTTCTTTGCATTTGTAAAAATGAAATGATGTAATAAATACTTATTACTTGTACATTAATAGATATTTTAGAGCACCTAACCCTACTCTCGATGGCAGCGGTGTGAACGCACAGTTCCAAAACTACCTTAATTTGCGTTCTGGGGAAAAATGGAGGTCTTATGGATGTTAGGGCGTTTTCACACATGTGGATCGATTGCTTTGTTCCGAAACCGGGGGTTAAATCGCTACAATATTGCAATTTATTTTAGTTCGGTTTGCATTCACAAGTGTCATGACTCGGAGAGGAACGAAAGGTTCGGAGACTCAATTGCGGGTAATGAATCAGATTTTATTTGTAATAGTCCAACAGAATCACCAGACGACACCAGCCTTGAGAACAGGAACCACGTGAGTCCGTGGAGAGCTAGCTCGACCCAACGGCACTCACGGTAAGAAACAGCGGAAGAATGCCGAACGGGGAATCCTGGCTCCTCCGAGGTGCACGCTCAGCGGGGAGAAGACTCGACCCGCTGGCAGAATCCGAACAGCAGAGGCAATCGCTGGAGAAGTGGTGTCGGGTAGTGCAGAGAGCAGAGGTCCGAGACGCCAACGGGTACTGAGGAACACAGGAGTAGATGACAGAGAAGCAAAAGGCACTGGAGCAATATGAAGAAACAAACAAAACTAAGACAAGATAACTAAGACAAGACTTGAGATAGCAGTACTAGAACACGCTAGACTGAGGCAGTCAGAACTGGCAATAACACGCAACGGTCTGACACAAGACAAGAGAACAAGAGGGATTAAATAGAGGGGACCTAATCAGTGGGGAATGAACAACAGGTGAATAATAATAAGGAGCCAGGGGGACTGCTAATAAGGGACGAGCTACAGGAGTGTAGGTGATGAGGTGATGGAAACCCGGTGAGGGGAAAGCCTGAAGGGGAGACACGGGGCGGGGCTAGTAACGTAGACACTAAACACGTGGAGAGCCGTCAAGACGGTTCCACAAGAGTTTGACAAAACAAAACAAACACTCACACAAGACAAAAAGGCCACGACAAGACTGAGATCATGACATTACCCCCCCCCACAGGCGCCACTGGGCGTCTAGGGGGAGGGCTCACCTCGCTTCCGGTGGAAGTCCACGATCAGCGACCGGTCCAGGATGTCGTGAGACGGCACCCAGCACCTTTCCTCTGCACCATAACCCTCCCAGTCCACTAAGTATTGATAACCCCGGCCACGTCAGCATACGTCCATCAGTTTCCTGACGGTGTACGTCAGGGATCCGTCCACCAGGCGCGGGGGGGGGGCGGGGCGTTTGCTGGCAGGGTTGAGGGTGGATGTGACGACGGGTTTGACCCTGGAGACATGAAAAACAGGGTGGACTCGACCAAGAGTCGGGGAAAGCTTGAGCCGGACGGCCACCGGGTTAACCACCTTGGTGATGCAGAATGGTCCAATGAACCTCGGAGCCAACTTGCGAGAGGGTACCCGGAGAGGCAGGTCCATGGTGGATAACCATACCCATTGACCACACACGTAGGCCGGAGGAGAAGACCGGTGACGATCAGCTGCTGCCTTGGTCTTCTGGGAGGTTCGGGCCAGAACCTCTCTGGCCCTCGTCCAGGTGCGGCGACAACGCTGAACGAAGGCCAGAGCAGAAGGTACTGCAGCATCGAGTTCCTGAGAGGGAAACAAGGGAGGTTGGTAACCCACAGAACATTCAAAAGGGGACATACCTGAGGAGGATACCGGAAGGGAGTTGTGGGCGTATTCAATCCAGGAGAGCTGTTGGCTCCAGGAACTGGGATTCTGTGATGTTAAACAGCGGAGTCTGCTTTCAAGATCCTGGTTGGCTCGCTCACACTGCCCATTGGTCTGAGGGTGGAAACCGGAAGACAGACTCGTAGAGGCCCCGATCTGTCTGCAGAACTCTTTCCAGAACCGGGAGGTGAACTGAGGCCCCCTATCGGACACGACATCAGTGGGCAAACCATGTAGACGAAAGACGTGGTCCACCACCAGTTGAGAGGTCTCCCGGGCGGAGGGGAGCTTGGGAAGGGGGATAAAATGGACCGCTTTGGAGAAACGGTCCACCACCGTAAGAATGACGGTGTTGCCGCCAGAGGGAGGAAGGCCAGTGACAAAGTCTAAGGCAATATGAGACCAAGGGCGGGAAGGGATGGGGACAGGGCGAAGCAGACCAGTGGGAGGGCGGTGGGATGATTTACATTGGGCGCAAACTGGGCAAGCCAACACAAACTGTTTAACATCAGCATTCAAAGAAGGCCACCAAAACCGCTGGCGGACGGACGCCAGGGTTCCCCGGTTACCTGGATGGCAGACTAACTTGGAGGAATGGCTCCACCGCAGGACTTCGGGGCGCAGCGCAACCGAGACAAACAACCTGCCCTCTGGACACTCTCTCGGGACGTGCACCCCTCGACCGGCCTGCTCAACTCGTCTCTCGAGATCCCAGATAGCAGCCCCGACCACCATCCCCTTGGGAAGGATGGGTTTGGTCGAAGGCTCCCCTCCGGGGATCTCAAAAAGACGAGAGAGAGCATCGGGCTTGACGTTCTTAGACCCCGGCCGGTACGAGAGGGTGAAGTTAAACCGACCGAAAAAGAGTGCCCAGCGGGCCTGGCGTGAGTTTAGTCTCTTGGCTGAACGGATATACTCAAGGTTCTTATGATCCGTCCGGACCAAGAAAGGCTGCGCTGACCCCTCCAGCCAGTGACGCCAGTCACCCAAAGCAGGGCGGACCGCCAACAACTCTCGGTTACCTATGTCATAGTTCCGTTCGGCAGGGTTGAGGCGATGGGAGTAGAAGGCGCAAGGGTACACCTTCCCATCATGACTAGAACGCTGAGACAGAACCGCGCCTACCCCAACGTCGGATGCATCGACCTCGACAATGAATTGTTGCTCGGGTTCTGGAAAACAAAGCACAGGTGCATAGACAAAACGAGACTTGAGATCATCAAAGGCTACCTGAGTTTGGGAATTCCATCTGAACGAGACCTTAGTGGAGGTCAATGCAGTGAGCGGTAGGGCTATCTGGCCGAAACCCCAGATGAATCGCCGGTATAAGTTGGCGAAACCCAGGAACCGCTGAAGGGCTTTACGAGAGTCGGGGACAGGCCATTCGGCGACAGCTCTTATCTTGGCAGGATCGGGGTTCATGCCTCTGGATGAAATTATGTGACCAAGGAACGAAACAGTGACAGCATGGAATTCGCACTTCTCCACTTTAACAAAAAGTTGATTCTCTAATAAACGCTGGAGGACTTCCCTGACGTGTCGGGTGTGTTCCTGGAGAGAGGGGGAAAAAAACAGAATATCATCCAGGTACACAAAGACAAATCGATTAATCATGTCCCCCAACACGGCATTTATGAGGCCTTGGGAGACGGCAGGAGCATTGGTCAAACCGAACGGGAGTACCAAATACTCATAGTGTCCCGAAGGTGTATTAAACGCCGTCTTCCACTCGTCCCCCTCCCGGATGCGGACCAGGTGATAGGCATTGCGAAGGTCTAGTTTAGTAAAGACCTGGGCTCCCTGCAAGAGATCGAAGGCAGTAGACATGAGAGGTAGGGGGTACTTATTCTTAACTGCAATCTCATTCAAACCTCGATAATCAATACAGGGACGCAGAGAGCCATCCCTCTTCTGGACGAAGAAGAACCCTGCACCGGCCGGGGAGGAGGAATGGCGAATGAGCCCAGCCTGTAAGCATTCTTGAATATACTTGTCCATGGCCTCTCTCTCCGGGGCGGACAGTGAGTAGAGACGCCCCCTAGGCGGAGAAGTGCCTGGGAGAAGGTCTATGGAGCAGTCGTAGGGGCGATGCGGAGGGAGAGAGGTGGCTCGCGACTTGCTGAAGACGGTGCGAAGATCGTGATACTCCTCCGGGACCCCAGCCAAATCGGCGGCCCTGACCTGAAACACAGAAGACATAGAGACAAGAGACGGAGCAGAACCAAGACAAGACGTGTGACAAGATGGGCTCCAGGCCACCACAGAACTTTTAACCCAATCAATGTGAGGATTGTGCTGAGACAACCAAGGATGCCCTAAAATGAGGGGGTTATTGGGGGAATCGAGGATGTACAGCTCAATGCACTCACAATGATTACCCGAAAGAAAAAGTCTTACGTGAGGGGTGACGTGAGTTATGGTGGCAAAGGGAAGACCCGCTAGCGTCTGGACCGAGATGGGTCTGTCGAGGGGCTTGACCGGAATCTTCCACCGGGCTGCGGTGGTGGCATCGAGGAAACTCCCTTCGGCACCCGAGTCGAGAAGAGCCTTGCCGGTGTGGCTCCGGCCATCGAACAGGATCCGGAACGGCAGTGAGGAACGGGAAACAGGAGAGGAAATAGGAATAGCGCCCACCCGGACTCTCCGCTCTACGGGTGGGCGGAGCCTTTTAACGGACACTGGATGACTTGGTGCCCATCCCTCCCGCAATAGAAGCAGAGTCCTCCGAGAAGGCGCTGCTGTTTCTGTAAAGGTGTCAAGCGAGAGCGACCCAGTTGCATGGGCTCCTCCTCAGGGCTAGCTCCGGTGACTTTAGGGGAGGTGTGGGCATCTCGAACTCACCAAGAGGTGGGTGAAGGCTGCCGGCGTCGGCGGCTGTTTAAAGGAGTCTCGACTCGGAGGCAGAGGTTGGTGAGGGCCTCTAAATCCCTAGGGGGTTCAAGTGTGGCGATCTCGTCAGCAATGGACGCATTCACCCCGTGGAGAAATCGAGCGCGTAGCGCTTCCTCGTTCCAGTTGCAGGCAGCTGCCAGTGTCTGGAACTTGATGGAGTAATCCGTGATGGAGTTCCGACCTTGGGTCAGGCTTGAGAGCTGGGCGGCCGCCTGCTCCCCCTGAGCTGACCTGTCGAACAGCCTGATCATTTCGGCCCGGAAATCTGTGAACAAGTGGCAAAAGGGTGCTTGAGACTCCCATACAGCTGTTCCCCACTCTCGTGCCCGACCCTTCAGCAGGGTTAAAACAAACGCCACCCTTGCCTCTTCGGTGGCATAGCGGCGTGGCTGAAGGGAAAACACCAGAGCACACTGGGCGAGGAAAGGACGGCAGGCATTGGGGTCTCCGCTGTAAGGCGGAGGGCTATTGACATGAGGCTCAGACTCAGACAGATGTCCACGAGACGAGCTGGAAGAAATACGACTCGCAGCGAGTTCTCTGCGCAGCTCGGTGACCAGGGCTGTAAGATCCGTGACTTGACCCGCAAGATTTCCCACTTCCTGTGTGGTGGCGTTCAGCCGTGTGACCTGCTGTCCGAGGGTGACCCCCTGCTGTTGTAGCGCATTGCGGGAGGGTTCCATCCCCGCTGAATCTCCAGTGTGGTCAGACCGTTCTGTCATGACTCGGAGAGGAACGAAAGGTTCGGAGACTCAATTGCGGGTAATGAATCAGATTTTATTTGTAATAGTCCAACAGAATCACCAGATGACACCAGCCTTGAGAACAGGAACCACGTGAGTCTGTGGAGAGCTAGCTCGACCCGACGGCACTCACGGTAAGAAACAGCGGAAGAATTCCGAACGGGGAATCCTGGCTCCTCCGAGGTGCACGCTCAGTGGGGAGAAGACTCGACCCGCTGGCAGAATCCGAACAGCAGAGGCAATCGCTGGAGAAGTGGTGTCGGGTAGTGCAGAGAGCAGAGGTCCGAGACGCCAACGGGTACTGAGGAACACAGGAGTAGATGACAGAGAAGCAAAAGGCACTGGAGCAATATGAAGAAACAAACAAAACTAAGACAAGATAACTAAGACAAGACTTGAGATAGCAGTACTAGAACACGCTAGACTGAGGCAGTCAGAGCTGGCAATAACACGCAACGGTCTGACACAAGACAAAAGAACAAGAGGGAGTAAATAGAGGGGACCTAATCAGTGGGGAATGAACAACAGGTGAATAATAATAAGGAGCCAGGGGGGACTGCTAATAAGGGACGAGCTACAGGAGTGTAGGTGATGAGGTGATGGAAACCCGGTGAGGGGAAAGCCTGAAGGGGAGACACGGGGCGGGGCTAGTGACGTAGACACTAAACACGTGGAGAGCCGTCAAGATGGTTCCACAAGAGTTTGACAAAACAAAACAAACAGTCACACAAGACAAAAAGGCCACGACAAGACAGAGATCATGACACACAAGTGAATATTTCCAAACGGACCAAACTTTGTTAATAAAAGTCACGTGCAAGTAAACTCTCCTTCGATTGGTCAGAGTGCATCTGTTTATTTTCCGGGATTCCGCTCAAAAATGTCATCCGTCAGGATGGACAGACAGCAGCTACGCGGCATTTTTGTGGCTTGTTTGGTTACTGCTGTTACAGAGTTTCTTTGCCTTCATGCGGCACTGTTCAACCGACCGATTAAATCCCATTTGTTTTAAGCGCTCACTAAACACTTTATAAATTTTGGTGTTTTTGTGAGTTCTGGAGAGCTGTTCGGCAATGTGTTTCTTCTGACCAAATTTCAATCAAACACTTCACTGCTTCCCTGCTCCAAGTGAGCCCACGGTTCATTTTGGGAATGCGACAAGCAGAGCGGGACCGGGCGGACTGCAGGCTGTGGTGCCAGCTGAGTTACCGGCTGGAAGGCTGGCTGAGTCACCGGCTGGAAGACTGGCTGAGTTGCCGCCAGGAAGGCCGGCTGAGTCACCGGCTGGGCTGGACAGGACGCCGGCTGGATAGACAGCTGGAAGGCCGGCTGGAACACCGGACGCCAGCTGGAACACCGGACTGGACGCCGGACTGGAACGCTGGTTGCACCGGACTGGACGCCAGCTGCACCGGACTGGACAATGGACTGGACACTGGACTGGACACAGGACTGGACACCGGCTGCACCGGACTGGACACCGGACTGGACACTGGTTGCATCGGACTGGACGCCGGCTGGATCACCGGCTGGGACGCCTGCTGCATCGTCGGTTGGGACGCCGGCTGGACCGGCTGGGCTGGATCCCGCGCCCCCCTCCGTTGCCTCTTCTTCTTCAGCTGAGCCACCCGTCTGGTGGTCGGCTGGAGGAAGGAGGTGAAAGGCACGGCTGGCTCGGGGTTGGAGGCCTCCGAAGAGGACCCTCAGGACTCTCGCCTCCCCCGCTTGCCACCATGGCTGACTGTTGGTGAGGCTGCAGGGGGTGAGGAGAACGGTGTGGCGATGCCCATAACCCCGATCTGTAGGGTATGACCCTCCTGAATCATGGCCAGCAGAGATGGGTAGCTGGGACCCTGGACTCCAGTCGATTCATGACGTACCACCACACAACATCGAAGTCCAGCAGTCTCATCGACCTCATCTCTGCCCGCGAAAGTGGGTCCCAGAGACTGGCGGTAAAAAGCACCGCCAGCTCCGCCTCCCTGAAGACTGCGGCATCCAGGAACCTGTCTAGGTAGTCCTCAATGTCAGCATTCCCCTGACGAATACCGCAGAGGAGGCGAACCTGGTGGGACCGTCCAGTGTCCATGCTGCTTGCTGGGTTCTCAAAATGGCTCGTTCGTTCTGTCACGAATGCGGTGGGGAAGAACCCAAATGCAGAATGCACAAATAAAACACAAAACAAAAACCCACAATGAGGTAAATCAAGAAAACGGGATAACACAACTAGAACACAACAGAGCATTGACTAACTAAAACTGGACTACACAGGATCACACTCGACATAAACAATACTAAACAACAAACTATAACAGACTTAACTTTGAATTGATTCAACTCGACTTGGTAACTCACAGGGCAAAATGACATAACGTCAAAAATGGGGTACAAGCAAAACGAACGAGCACAGGACAGCAAACACGAGGGCATTAAATAGGGAGACAACAAAGGATAATTAACAAGGGAACAGGTGTAGGGGATGAAACACTGAGGGAAAGCTGAACGAGAGAACGAGGGGGCGGGGCCAATGACGAGACCGGAGAGAGAGCATGGCAGGTCAAAACAAACAATGTCATGTCTCTCTCTACACTAAACATAAGGGATCTGTCACGATCCTGCCACTAGACCGGAAAATCAAGAACAAGGAGGCAGGACCATGACAGTTAACACTTAAGATTTTTAATGACAGGTTCAATTTGTACCACTAGTTGAGGTCAAGAAAAACATTAATGTCGCTGTTATAAAACTATTTGACAGACTATTAACACTTAATGACATTTTAATGACATGTTTAATTGAAAAAAAGTGAAAATTATTAGTAGTTCCGTGGTTAGAGCATGGCGCAATCAACGCCAAAGTCATGGGTTCGATCCCAGGGACTGCACGTACTCTGATACAAATGTATAGTATAATGCAGTTTAAGTTGCTTTGGATAAAGCGTCTGCCAAATGCGTAAATGTGAATGTAATGGCCTCATGACAGCCAATGTCAAAACCAACCACATGACAGTTTTATGTAATGTTAACCCATAAAGCTACGTAGTTTCTTAAGTTTCATTATTATTCTGCTATGTCATGTTTATGACAGGTTATGTTGTCTTGGTAATGTCAAGTTGTCCTGACAAAGACACTGACAGATTATGATGTATTGCTTTATGTCAAGTTGTCATAACAAAGACATCTCAAACAATGTCATCTTTGCATTAAAAATTACATAAATGAGCGAATGACACTTAATGACAGTTGTCATAAACATGCATTTAATCTCCTTCATATTCATGTCATTTGTCATGTCATGATTACGAAGGTGTCATGTCAGTCTTATGAACACCCCGTCAAATAAAGTGTTACCCACTTTACATCATCTTAGTGGTACTAGTGTTCCAGTGGTACAGAAAACATGTTTTCCCCAATATAACTGCACTAAATTCATAGATTCTCCGTAGTCATTGATACCAATAACCTATGGAAAGTACCCAGGCTTCACATAGACTTAAAACAATAGGTTGGCTTACATTGGGCCTCAAAGAATTAAGGCCTCACACGCCCTTAGACATCAATGGATTTTATTATGTGCTCAAATGTGCTCTAAAACTCTCAAAAACATTACAAAGTGTTTCTGTGTAAATCATCATTTACTAGATATGCGTGTTGTAACATATTGTATCAAAACAGAGTAAATTTATTTGTGTGTTGTTCATTTATACATATGTGTGACTTCACATCATCATCAAATGTCATCCTCATTAGTAATATGAATACTTCTTTAAATGTCTTTGACGTTGTCAAAATGTGTTTAATAATTTTGGTGTGACTGTGATAATAAATCCAACTGTGTGAATGTACTCTGTTAATGTATAGTCAATGTGTAACACAATTTTCAATCGTGCCTGTGAAAATAATAGTAACACTTTCCCCTCTAGGGTGATGACAGCTTCATGGAATCAGCTTGGAACCATATAAAAAGTTGAAACCTATAGTTTTCTTCAGAGGAAAGCAAGCTAACAATTCAATGACACAGTTGATAGAACTGTTGATAGAATTTCATGACTGATTATTCAACAGCCTGTAGGTAAAAACGTAATACTTCTGGTGCAAATATTTGTTACGTATTCAAAATATCAGGAATTGGAAAACTTTACAGCCGCAACATAATCGCTGATGTTAGGTTTGTGTAATGCTTATTGTAGACTATGTAAAATTAATGGACAGCAAGCAATGTATGTTATTTTTTAAAACAGACACATACATATTTGCATACGAACATCAAGCATACTGTGATATGAAGGCAGATGTTACATTCTTCATAGTACAATGTAGTATATGATGTTATTAATGCCCACGGCAGGTCTTTTTGTTACAGGTTTTGAACAAGGAGGCCAATGGACAACTTGACATTTAAAAACAAAATTCTGTTAGTGGAGGGACTGAAAGTTACACCTCAGTCTTCCTATCCTGTTTTCATCCTTCTTCTTTTGGTTTATGCATTTATAATGGTATCAAACATTGGAATTATTATTCTGATCTCGACAGACAAGAATCTACATGACCCCATGCACCTTCTCTATTGTAATCTGCCAGTGAATGATATAATAGGGACCACTGTAGTGGTACCACGCTTACTGCAGGACATTTTGAGGGAAGCCTCACAACGCTATATGACATATGAGGAGTGTATTATTCAAACTATATTTGTACACATATTTGGCACAGCATGCCACACTGTGTTGATGATCATGGCTTTTGACAGATATGTGGCTATATGTAAACCATTACGATACACAACTATAATGACAAATAAAATGGTGGTACAGCTATCAGCATCTGCCTGGAGTTCGGCGATAGCGGCAGTGGCTGTTTTCATAGGCCTTACTCTGCGTCTTTCTCACTGCAGATATAAAATTGAAAATCCTTTCTGTGACAATGCCTCACTGTTTAAACTGTCCTGTGACCAGGGTGTGATTATTAATAATATGGTAGGAATCGTTAGTACTGTGATAATATTTACCTCCTCACTTGGATCTATATGTATATCGTATGTCAAGATTGCTATTGTGTGCATTACTAGTAAAAACAAATCACTCAACAGCAAAGCTATAAAAACCTGCAGCACTCATTTAACTGTTTATTTGATCATGATTGTTTCTTGCGCCGTCATGGTTTTTCTCCATCGTGTTCCTCAATACTCTGAAAACAGAAAACTAGCTAGTATAATGTTTCATATTGTACCTCCAGGATTAAATCCTTTAGTGTATGGTTTACAGACAAAAGAGATAAGACAGAAGTTGACAAAAATTTGGTGTAAAAACAAAATTAATGTAATGTAAAGTAAAGTAAATGTAGTGTACATTTTGTAAATGTTAATTTTCTATAATTTCAAGCGATATGTTTGAAATTAGAGAACATATTATTAGTTTAAGTTTATCATTTTAATTCTCAAAAATAAATGATGATTCAAAAGAGCTAATGTGTACTTGGAAATGATTAAACAATTATATTTACATTAAAGATTAAATTCAAACTGTCATGAACGTGGGTGGTGAGGACAAGGACAGAGGACCCAAGTGCAGACAGCGGGTAAGGGGTTAACAAGACAGACTTTAATTATAACTAAAAAATACAAAACAAAGACCCACGTGGGGGAACATAACAAAACATAGCAACAAGGACAGGGACTAACTAGACTAGAAATAATAACAACACTTGACATAACCACAATAAACTAAACTAACTACAGAACAATAACTCACCCACATGACACAAACAGAACACAACAGAACAATGAACCAGCACGAGACAGAAGACACAAGGGCATAATAAAGGGGATAAATCAAGAGGGGACAGGTGCAGGACATGAACTAATTAACAAACAATAACGAGACGAAAGGGCGGGAACAGAGACGCCACACCGGAGAGTGGAAGACCATGAGGGACAAAACGTCACTCTCCACATAAAACAAGAGGTTCTATCATGGTTCTGCCACTAGGTCAAGAGAAGCAAGACAATGTGGGGCAGAACCATGACACAAACAATATACATTTTTCTGTCTGGTATGTTTAAGAAAGTGGGGTGACAGCATTGCATAATATACTGTTGTGAGATTTATAAATCAATGTTTTAAATTTGTTTAATCACATTAATTTAAAATGATGCATTGTTATTTTGTTATTTTTGCTGTTTACCAAAATGTATTCAAGTTACAGTTATATAATAAATTGGCTCAAAGTGAACACTTTTTTTAGGCTGTATTCACATCCAAATTGGTTGAAGGGATAAAGGCTGTTTTATTGACATGTATGGGCTTTTCGTTAAATAATTTCCTCATTAATTAAGCATGTAAAAGTTCTGGAATCGATTCTAAGTCTGGCGCTTGCATTTGGAAGCTGTTGCTGTGAACCAACATGCAGTTCAGGGACATCTCAAAGTGAAACAGGCCATAGTTAGGTTTCAGAAATACAACAAATTCATAAGAAATATACCAGGAACATTAATAGGGGTCAACTGTTTGGTACATTCTGAGAAAAAAGCACACTGGTAAGCTCAGCAACAAAAAAAATCCTGGATATGATAATCAAATCAAAAGCAAATCCCTTTATTGTCACTCAACCATATACACAAGTAACAGTGGTGGATTATGGCATCATCCTCTCCATGATAAAGAAAAACCCCTTCACAACATCCAGACAAATGAAGAATTAATCTGGATGCTTCTGTCCTCGGTTAAAAATAGATTATTTTAAGTGGTTGACTTAAAATTTAATTTTGAACAAAAAGTTTTATAATAACTTTTGAATAAATGAAAGTACAATATTTGGATAGTAAAGGACTTATCACCTCCTGCCCACTAGCGATCAGGGGGTTCCCCTCTGTCTGTTTACAAAAAGGCAACTTTGGGCAAAAGGGCACTTTGGGCAATGGGGCAGGTGCTCAAGCAACCTTTATGCACCCTCCATGCCCCCCCCAGCACGTGACTGAATGTCTGTGATCATGGCAACAAGTACAAATATAGCTGCAAGCAGCAATTATAGGTTCAAGCCCGACAAGGCACATAAGGCCATATATGTGGACATTTCTGATATTGAGTTTTTGAAAAGCAGATGAAAAAACTTAAGTAAAAGAACTTAGAACACAATATAAGTGCTTATAACTCTTTACCACTTTTGTCAGGTGAAGAAGATGTGCCAATGATGACACATACCGAGTTTCGTGTTGATATGTAAAAGTTTGTTGAAGATACAGCATCAAATCCATTTTGGCGTGCTCGCCATTGAATTCGTTTCGAGGTATATTCGTGTGGAATACGAAAACAATTTGACGAATTAAGACAAATTCCATAACTTTTTATGAGGAATGTGTCTAGATGCTACATGTCAAATTTCGTGCAAATCGGACAAACGCAGTAGGAGGAGTTTGATAAAGTAGATGCGTACAGGAAGCAGGTTGCACCATGACAAGTTTTATGTCACATGAGTAAATATATAATTAACATACCATTGTGGTAATATCTTCGAATGTTATAAGCATGTTTTTAAATTTCATTATATCTTTTGACCACAACGGGGCAAGGGCTTAAATATGTTCAGGTTCTCCCAGACTGAGGTCACGATGACTCTTGCGAAGTTTCATAGAAAAGAAACCTCAAAGCAATATAGATAGCAGCTGCCGTGGCGTATATCAACCACCAGGGTGGCATTCGATCACGGCAGCTAACACGACTCACCCGACGCCTCCTCCTGTGGAGTCAGCAGGTGATCAGCTCCCTGCGAGCCATACACATCCCGGGCTACCTGAACCAGACAGCAGACAGGCTCTCTCGTCAGTGGTCACCTCGCGGAGAGTGGCGACTCCACCCTCACTTGGTTCAGCTCATATGGGAGCAGTTCGGTCGGGCGCAGGTGGACCTGTTTGCCTCCCCGGACTCCACCCATTGTCCGCTTTGGTACTCCTTTTCCGACGGTCCCCTCGGTACGGATGCCCTTGCGCACAGCTGGCTGCGGGACAAGAGGAAGTACGCCTTCCCCCCAGTGAGCCTCATTGCACAGACCCTGTGCAAGGTCAGGGAAGAGGAGCATCAAGTGCTACTAGTTGCGCCCTATTGGCCCAACCGGACTTGGTTCTCAGAGCTGCTGAGCCTGACAACAACTCCCCCTGGCCGATTCCCTTGAGGAAGGACCTCCTTTCTCAGGGGAAGGGCACGTTTTGGCATCCCAGGCCAGACCTCTGGAGCCTCCATGTCTGGCCCCTGGACGGGACGAGGAGATCCTGAGTGACCTACCCCCGGCGGTGGTAGAGACCCTCATACAGGCTAAGGCTCCGGCCACTAGGAGACTGTATGCCTTCAAGTGGCGCATCTTCTCGTCTTGGTGCTCTTCTCACGGAGAAGACCCGCAGAGATGCTCGATCAGGTACGTACTGTCCTTTCTCCAGGAGAGACTTGAGAAGAACCTCTCCCCTTCCACACTGAAAGTGTATGTTGCCGCTATAGCCGCACATCACGACCCAGTTGCTGGTAAGTCTCTAGGGCAGCACGACCTGATCACCAGGTTCCTGAGGGACGCGAGACGGTTGAATCCGTCTCGCCCACGCTCCGTACCCTCTTGGGACCTTGAAGTGGTCCTGGGAGGCCTCCAGAGGCCCCCTTTCGAGCCCCTAGGGGAGGCCGATCTTTCTCGCCTGTCGATAAAGACGGCCCTCCTGGTAGCGCTCGCTTCCTTCAAGAGGGTAGGGGACCTACAAGCATTCTCTGTGTCCTCGGGTTGCCTAGAATTCGGGCCTGGAGACTCTCACGTTATCCTGAGACCACGGCCTGGCTATGTGCCCTAGGTTCCCACCACTCCCTTCCGGGACCAGGTGGTGAACTTGCAGGCGCTCCCCACCGGGGAGGAAGACCCAACCCCTTCCGTGTTGTGTCCAGTACGTGCACTGCGCCTCTACATGGACCGCACGCAGGGCTTCAGAAGCTCTGAGCAGCTCTTTGTCTGTTTTGGAGGTCAGCAGAAGGGGAGAGCTGTCTCCAAACAGATACTGGCGCACTGGATCGTGGATGCCATATCCTTGGCATACCGATCTCAAGATCGCCCCTGCCCCTTAGGAGTTAAGGCGCACTCCACTCGGGGTGTTGCCTCCTCGTGGGAACTAGCTCAGGGCGCCTCTCTGGCAGACATCTGCAGAGCTGCGGGGTTGGGCTACGCCCAATACCTTCGCGAGGTTCTACAACCTCCGCGTTGAACCGGTGTCAGCCCGCGTCCTGCAGAGCAACAGGTAGGACCGGCAGCCGTTGGGCGTACGCCTGCGGAAGCCCTTCCCCCTTCGGGGGAGCAGTGGCGATCCAGCCTCACTTCTTTCCTTTCGGGTAAAGAACAGGCATTCCATCCATCACTAAGCACCCTTCCAGGGGACAGGCTGGGCAGAGCAGCCCTGCCCCCTTAGGCCGGGGAACAGTTGAGTTATTCCCACATAGCTCTAACCGGACCTAGTGCTCCAGACGTGGTAACCCCCCCTCCGTGGGCTGTTCCGTCTGATGTATCCTCATGAATGGTTCCCACCTTGGCAACCCATGACCTCCCCAGGTGGACTCCCACCTTGCGGTTAACTCCTGCAGTCCGCACATTCCTCCCATGAGTTCTCCCCTGATGGTGAGACCATGTGGTGTCTCCACTAATTCCTCCCTACGGTAGGTAGTGGCCTCTGCAGCGTTTTTCCCCCCCAGGGGGGAATAATGCTTACCAAGTGGCCTGTACGGTGCCGGGCGGCTTCTCGCCATTTAGAGAATCAGGCCTCCACCCGTGACGGCCGGCGTTAGGGGGCTTCCCAACTTTTTGTGGAAAGCTCTGGGTCCCCCTTCCTCTCCACTGGAAGGTCATAATTTCGCGCTAGCGTGTTCGTCTGACTCGCCCAGACGTCGCTCCGCAGAGATTGTGACGCGGCTCAGTGCTGTGGCGTTTTCCATAGGAACCCCATTCTGTCGGTTCGACACAACGTCGAGAGACCGACAGAAAGGGAACGTCTTGGTTACGGATGTAACCTCGGTTCCCTGATGGAGGGAACGAGACGTTGTGTCCCTCATGCCACAACACTGGCCGCCCACCCCAGCGGTCGCGGGAGGATGCTTTAGGCTCCTCAGACCAAAGGTGAATGAATGAGCACGCCGGCTTCCCTCTTATACCCGGACATCCGGGGAGGAGCCCGGCATGCAAATTTCATTCGCCAATTTTCATTGGCCTTTTCTATATACTCAGAAGATGATAGGTTCTCAAGACAAAGCCCATTCTGTCAGTTCGACACAACGTCTCGTTCCCTCCATCAGGGAACCGAGGTTACATCCGTAACCAAGACGTTTTTTAGCCTCTTTAATCTTACATCTTATCTCATTTCTTTTATGTTTAAATTTCTCGTAGTTATCATTATTTCCATCCCTTTTAACTATCGTTGCGTTC
The DNA here is from genome assembly GCF_024868665.1 of Triplophysa rosa. NCBI lineage: Eukaryota > Metazoa > Chordata > Actinopteri > Cypriniformes > Nemacheilidae > Triplophysa > Triplophysa rosa. The sequence continues at coordinate 8,335,449 of NC_079908.1, forward strand.
CTTAATATCCTTCAAAATACTATCTGTCATCCAAGGTTCTGTTCTTTGTTTAATTCTTATCTCCCTGTAAGGCGCAACTTTGTTCAATACTTGCAAGAAATTCCTCTTAAACCTATCCCAAGCTATATCCTCATCATCACACTGCATCACCTCAGTCCAATTAACCTTACTAAGTTCTTCAACAAATATTTGTGGACTCTCTTTAATTTCCTAATTACATAAAAAATACATTTGTTTCAATGCATATGACTTAAAAAACAAACTAAAATGTTTAAAAACTGACAAATCCTTTTTCAGCATATCTTAAATCACCAAAATTATCAACTCTTGACCTAAAACATAATTTGACAAATAAAAAATCTCTTCGAGACTCTCATAAAAGTCATTTTGATCAGGAGGACGATAGCAAATACCAACCAAAATCGGTTTACTCTTTAGCAACAGAACTTCCAGCCAAACTGCCTCGACAGCAGTGTTATCCAAGTCTTTTCTCTCTTTAAACATCAAATCTGACCTTATACTGTATATGCACATACCATACCTCCTATCCGATTTGGATCTCTTCTTAACAAACAATAATTGTCTATATGAATCTCCGCCTCCAGTATCGAATCATCAAGTCATGTTTCGCTGCAGCTGAACAACGCCACGTTAGATTCTTGGCATAAATAACGAAGTTCACTTATCTTTGGAAGCAAACTCCTGACATTGAGATGAACCATGTGCAAACCTTTCATTGTCCCAAAAGACCTAAGAGGTCCAGTAAACACAGTCATCACAGTCAATATCAGTCACACTGACTATCATATCGTGCCTATATTGAAACAATATTGAAGTAAGTATGTCTTGTTCTATTAAACAAGCGTAAATACAGTAACCAGATTTAGGGTGGTTAGGATTAGGATTTTTAATTAATATTTTTAAGAATTCACAATATTTGTGAGCTTTCTGGTGTGTCATCTGTTGTGAACTTAGATATGTAAACTTCTATTATATAAACTTCTAATGTAAAACTACATACCCATTTATGAAAATCTATCACTCTAAATGTGACATACAGGGAAATGTTACTGTTTGGGCTTTTAACTATAAAGATCTTACAAAGATATATAAACATATTTCTTACTTCTTGTTGACAGTCACAGATCTGTGTGCTACAAAGGATTGTGCAGTGCTGCCAATGGACAACCTGTCATTCAGAAACAGCATTCTGCTAGTGGAGGGACTAAAAGTTACACCTCAGTCTTCTCATCCTGTTTTCATCCTTCCTTCTGAGTGTGTTATTCAAGCTTATTTTGTGCATTTGTGTAATTGTTAAACCATTTATGCAACATAAAGTCTGTGGTGTTACATTACGTCTTTGGTGTTACTTCAAAATGTATCTGAACTTTCTTTCTTTCAGAGCCATTTAATCTTATAGTTTTAGAATAAAAACTATAACGGTATCACAGACAATTCTTTTCCTGCCTTTTTTTGATGTACATCCAAATAAAAAAGAAACCTTTTTTTACAAAAATAGGGGCCAAGATGAACAATTAAACATTTCTTTTAAAAAATTAAATTGAAATGATCAATGAAACTGAGTCTTTAAAGTAATTTATTTATTTATTAATTATTACCTAAAATTGAATATCCCTTCTCCTTTCAAAACAAAACAAACTTTTACTTCAAATATTGGTAACACCATAGACATAAATGGTAGTTCCCTTTCTGTCGGTCTCTCGACATTGTGTCGAACCGACAGATGGGGTTCGTCCTTGAGAACCAATCGCTTCCGACTTCTCTAGTCAGCCACTGGCTCGCGGACCGTTCGCACCTCGCCTTGCTCGTCTGACCGTTCCCCATAAGATGGTCCGCCGTCTTATTCCTCAATCACGTATCGGACACGGTACGTGATGATGAGAGGTCTGTTGCAGCATCGGAGGGTGACTTACTGGCATCAGACTCAGACTCAGACGATTCCTTGAAGCTCCCTCCCTCGGGGGGTCGAGATCAGGAAGAAGCAGATGTTGAAATGTCAGCCATGCTTTCCCGGGCCGCCGGCATTGGGTTGCGGTGCACCGCACTGCCTCTCCCAACGCTCGCAGCTGGATACACGGTACATCGGGCTTGAGAGCGGCTCCAAGCCGCACTCGCCCTCAGTGCCGTGTTCCCCCGGAAGTGCATGAGGAACCTAGCACGACCTGGAACACCCCGTTCGGCGCGTACACGTCAACTAGTTCCATCACCCTTTCTTCCCTCGATGGTGGGGCAGCTAGAGGATACGTCCATGTCCCCCCGGGGCTTGACCTAGACTCCCGTCCAAAGCACGTAGGCTTTTCAGCATCAGAGGTGTCGAGAGCTTACTCTGCTGTGGGCCAAGCTGTCCCCTCTCTCCATGCTATGGCCTTCCTGCAGGCCAATGCGCGGAGAGAGCTCCACGAGGGTAAGACCGACCCAGCGCTTATGCAGGAACTCCGCGGCTTCACCGACCTCGCTCTCGGGCGAACAGGGTGATCGCGCGGGCCCTGGGTCGGGCGATGTCCACACTTGTGGTCCAGGAGAGACACCTCTGGCTGAACCTTGCACAGGTGAGTAACTCTGAGAAAGTCCGCTTTCTCGATGCACCCATCTCGCAAGGGGGGGCTGTTTGGTGATACTGTCGGGTTCGACAGTTAGGGAGCAGATAGAGGATATCACGTATGTCCTCCCCAGCCGCGACTCGACCGCCCTCTGGCCGCCGAGATCCCGTGCACCGTCTGCTTCCCAGCAGCCCTGGTCCTCTTCGAGACATCGAAGAGGAGACCACCACCCCATCAGCAGCCGCGGCGAAAGCCAATGCGGCCCTCATGGGAAGACCCCAGGGAGTTCGAGAATACCTTTCTAAAGTTTTTCTCCCTCTCTGGGCATTTATATCAGCCGCTCTCACCCTCTACACGACGGTGTTCGGCAACTCGACGTTGCGTCACGGCGAGACCCAATGTCGAGGATAATCAGCAGCCTAAGCACTCTCAATCGACGGTGCTTTGTGCCACATATCGTCTGGGTATTATCACAGCCGCTCTCACCCTCTACACGACGGTGTTCGGCAACTCGACATTGCGGCGAGACCCAATGTCGAGGATAATCAGCAGCCTAAGCACTCTCAATCGACGGTGCTTTGTGCCACATATCGTCTGGGTATTATCACAGCCGCTCTCACCCTCTACACGACGGTGTTCGGCAACTTGACGTTGCGGCAAGACCCAATGTCAAGGATAATCATCAGCCCAAGCACTCTCATTCGATGGTGCGTTGTGCTACATCTTTGCCAGACAGATAAAACTGCAGAGCCGATCTCCTGCCTCGGCACGGAGGCTCTAGCACACAGCTGGCCATGGGACAAGCGGAAGTACGTCTTCCCCCAGTGAGCCTCATTGCACAGACCCTGTGCAAAGTCAGTGAAGAGGAGCATCAAGTGTACTAGTTGCGCCATACTGGCCCAACCGGACTTGGTTCTCGGAGCTAATGCTCTTGACGACAGCTCCCCCCTGGCCGATTCCCCTGACGAAGGACCTGCTTTCCCAGGGGAAGGGCACGTTATGGCATCAAGGACTAGACCTCTGGAACCTCCATGTCTGGCCCCTGGACGGAACGAGGAGATCCTGAGTGGCCTAACCCCTGCGGCGGTTTAGACCACTACTCAGGCTAGGGCCCTGGCCACTAGGTGACGATACGCCTAGTGGTGCCTCTTCTCATCCTGGTGCTCTTCTCGAAGAGAAGACCCGCGGAGTTGCTTGATCAAGTGGATGCGGTCCTTCCAGAGACTCGAGAATAATCTCTCCCCTTCCACACTGAACGTGTATGTAGCAGCTGTTGCCGCTCATCACGACCCAGTTGCTGGTAGTCTCTAGGACAGTACAACCTGATCATTTGGTTCCTAGGGGCGCGGGAAGGCTACCACCTCACCCATGCTCCGTACCCTCTTACGACCTTGATGCGGTCCTGGAGCCCCTCGGAGATGCCGCTCTTTCTCACTTCACGATGAAGACGGCTCTCAGGAGGACGCTCAAGAGGGTAGCGGACCTACAAGCATTCTCCGTATCCACAGATTGCCTAGAACTCGGGCCCGGTTATTCTCACGCTATCCTGAGACCCCGGCCCTGCTACGTGCCCAAAGTTCCCACCACTCCCCCGAGACACCAGGTGGTGAACTTACAGGCGCTCCCCACTGGGGAGGAAGACCCAACCCCATCCGTGTTGTGTCCAGTACGTGCATTGCGCCTCTGCTTGGACCGCACGCAGAGCCGCAGAAGCTCTGAGCAGCTCTTTGTCTGTTTTGGAGATCAGCAGGGAAGGCTGTCTCAAACAGAGATTGACGCACTGGATCATGGGCGCCGTCGATGGCGTACCTGTCCTAGATTGCCTACACCCACTGGGTGAGAGCTCTCTCCACACGGAGTACAGCCTCCTCATGGGCACTGGCTCGAGGCGCCTCTCTGGCAGACATCTGCAGAGCTGCGGGTTGGGCTACACCCATCACCTTCGCGAGGTCCTACAGCCTCCGCGTAAAACCGGTCAGCTCGAGTCTTGCGGGCATCAGGCAAGACCGGCGACCGGTAGGGTGTACGCCTGTGACAGTACCTTCCCCCCTTTCTCCTAAGGGGGTCAGCGTACTAACTAGCCTCCCTTCTTCCCCCATTGGGTGAAGAACAGGCACTCCATCCATCACTAGTAAGCACCTCCTGTGGGCGGGCTGGGCAGAGCAGCCCTGCCCCTTAGGCCGGGTATCTCCGGAGTTATTCGCAACATAGCTCTAACCGGACCTAGTGCTACCAGACGTTGCAACGCCCCAGCAGGGCGGTTCCGTCTGATGTATCCTCATGCTGGTTCCCACCTTGGTAACCCATGACCTCCTTAGGTGGACCTCCACCTCGCGGTTAACTCCTTCAGTCCGCACTTTCTTCCAAATTTTGTGAAAAACTAAACTCCCACAACACTAGTATATACGTAGCTACCAAAAAGCAGATAATTCATTTTTTTTGTTGAAAAATAAATGTAGGCCTATAAGTTGCTTATATTTTGTAATGAACAATGAAATGATGTAAGGATCTCCGTATGGTTTTCTTTATTTATAACGCAACAAAAAACCAAAAAATATTTATGAATGAATACCAATATTTAAATATCTACAAAACACACTACTAAATTAACTTCATTTCAGTATAGGCTGGATGTCGATATCAGCACGGAGACAAGACGCCGTATTTCTGCTCCAGCACGCTGAATAAACCTAATAGTCAAGAAGCACATCGCTTATAACAGTCTGACCGATAATCTTAAATATATTTAAGTGTTTAAAAGAATGTTAGCAACTGAGAATTCTGTGGTAGTCAAAGGTGCCCCAGAACTGTTTGTCTTCCAAAATTCATCAAAATATCTTCTTTTGTGTTTAACAGAACACAAACAAACAAAAAATGTTTTCTACTATGGTAGTCAATGGTGCCCCAGCAATCTCAGTTGCTAACATTCATCCAATTATCCTTCTTTGTGTTCATCAGAACAAAAAATGTATACAGGTTTAGAACAACTTGAGGATGAGTAATCATGACAGAATTTTAATTTTTGTGTGGACTATCCCTTCAAGACAAAATATGCATGCAATAAGTAACTCCACACAGTAATATTGTCAAAACATTTCCTTTTTCATTTTTTAAATACAACACATTGTTATAAAGATTTAAAATTATTACATTACATTACTTTTATGCGTTTGGCAGACGCTTTTATACAAAGCGAGTATCAGTGCATGTATTACATTTTGACAACATAAAATAACTATGGATTTAAATGTATAGTTATGATGCAGTCAAACTTAAGCTAATTACATTTGCATGCATAATAATTATTAATCAAGTGTGAAACGTCTGGTTAAGTGTTCCGTCAATGTCCTATGGGGGAACGAGCGTTGTGTCGACCGACGGATGGGGTTCGTCTTGAGAACGCAATCTGCTTCAATTGCTTAGAAAGCAATGAAATTGGCGAATGAAATTTGCATGCGGACGCCCCAGATATCGGGTAAAGGGGACGGCGTGCTCATTCATCATTTAGTCTTGAGGAGCCTGAGACCTCGTACGACTGGCAGGGCAGCGATGTTGTGGCAAGAAGGACACACTCTGTTTCCCATCAGGGAACCGAGGTTACAAACGTAACCGGACTTCCCTTTCTGTCGGTCTCTTCGACGTTGTGTCGAACGACAGATGGGGTTAAGTGGAACGCCATAACACGGTGCCCTGTTTCAAATGCTTCAACGAAGTGATGGTGATGGAGTGGGCGCTGTCAGCGTGAGCCAACGCGAAATGTAACGTATGCGTGAGTAGGTAGGGTCCTAGGCGTTCTAGAAAGAGTGGAAGCCCCTACGTCGGTCCAGGCGGCGGGTGTTTCTAACAGCGAGAAGCGCCGGAACCTAAGGCCACTGGGTGAGCGCTACTTCCTAAGCGGGGGATGCGCTACCGGAGCATTCCTACCGCAGGGAGGAGATGTGGAGAATACCAACGGTCTCACGATGGGGGAACTCATGGAAGAAAGTGCGGGACTGAAGGAAGTTAACCGCGAGGTGGAGGTCCACCTAAGGAGGGGTCATGGGTTACCAAGGTGGGAACCAGCATGAGGACACATCAGACGGAACCGACCCTCTGGGGGGTTGCAACGTCTGGTAGCACTAGGTCCGGTTAGAGCTATGTTGCGAATAACTCCGGAGACACCCGGCCTAAGGGGCAGGTCTGCCAGCCCACGGATGCTTAGCTTAGTGATGGATGGAGTGCCTGTTCTTCGCCCAGTGGGGAAAGAAGGGAG